>NC_057800.1:190244777-190544777 GCF_018294505.1 Triticum aestivum | reverse complement strand
AAATTCGTGAGGCACAACTTCTTGATTCCATGGTGAAGAAGGTGAAAAATGGGATTGCCAAGAGCCATCCCAAATAAAAGTGTTATCGCATTGATGACAAATACACTCTATTCTTCGAGGATCGAATTGTGGTTCCTAAAGGTGATCTAAGGAAAATCATTATGAACGAGGCGCACAATTCCCTCCTATCCATTTATCCCGGAAGTACGAAGATGTACCATGACCTCAAGCAGTCGTATTGGTGGACTCGAATGAATCGAGAAATTGCTTAATTCGTGAATGAATGTGATGTCTGCAGAAGGGTGAAAGCAGAACACCAACGGCCAGCTGGCTCCTCCAACCTCTTGCTTTCCAGAATGGAAATTTGACCATATTGAGATGGACTTCGTGACTGGTTTTCCCAAGTCCAAGCGCGGAAATGATGCTATCTTCGTTGTCATCGACAAGCTTACTAAAGTGGCCCATTTCCTTCCAATCGAAGAATCTATCAGAGCAGCTCAGCTGGCAGAGCTATACACCTCCAAGATTGTCTCTTTGCACGGCATTCCGCAATTGATATCTTCATATCGTGGAAGCATCTTCACTTCTAAGTTCTGGCACTCCTTTCAGAAGGCCATGGGAACCAACATTCGCTTTAGCACAGCCTTCCATACTCAAACTAGTTGCCAAGTCGAGCGAGTCAATCAAATTCTTGAAGATATGCTCAGGGCTTGTGTCATTTCCTTCCGTATGAAGTGGTAATATTGTCTTCCATATGCCGAGTTCTCCTACAACAACAGTTTCCAAGCGAGTTTGGGCAAGGCCCAATTTGAAATTCTCTATGGCAGAAAGTCCCGTACTCCTCTCAATTGGTCAGGGACTGGTGAATGCCAACTTCTTGGCAATGACTTAATCACAGAAGCTGAAGAAATGTGTAAAGTCATCCATGAAAATCTCAAAGCCGCGCAATTGCGCCAGAAGAGTTACTATGATAGCAAGCACCGTGACTTGGCTTTCGAGATCGGAGACCATGTCTACCTCCGCGTCTCTCCAATGAAAGGCACTCGTCGCTTCAGTATCAAAGGGAAGCTTGCCCCTAGATACGTGGGTCCTTTCAAGATCATTGGTAAAAGAGGCGATCTCGCCTATCAACTTGAGCTTCCGTCCAACTTTGCAAATGTGCACGATGTGTTTCATGTGTCACAGCTACGCAAGTGCTTCAAGACTCCTGAGTGCACCATCAACTTCAAAGAGATTGATCTCCAATAAGACATGTCTTATCATGAGCATCCCGTTGCTATTCTTGAAGAAACTGAGCGCAAGACTCGCAACAAGTCTATCAAATTCCTGAAAGTGAAGTGGTCACACCATTCTGACCGAGAAGCCACCTGGGAATGCGAGGAGCACCTCCGTTCTGAATATCCAGAGTTCTTTCAGTCCTAGATCTCAGGACGAGATCCTTTCGTAGTGGTGGAGTGTTGTAACACCCCGGATGTAACTTGACATATTTGTAACTCCGACTCTTGCCTTTTTCAGCTTTAAGTTATGAGATTCCCTTCGTGGTTGGGATTTTGTCTTCGTTTTGCATTTTTTTCATGTCATGCATTTCATATCATGTCATCATGTGCATCGCATTGGCATACGTGTACGTCTCATGCATTCGAGCTTTTTCCCCGTTGTCCGTTTTGCAATCCGACACTCCCACTTGCACCGGCGCACCCCTATTGTCTCTTTTCGTAAGCGGGTGTTAAACATTCTCGTAATAGACCGAGATTTTCCAAGTGGCCTTGGTACACCACCGGTATACCGCCTGTCAAATTTCGCTTCATTTGGAGTCCGTTTGACACTCCAACGGTTAACCGGGAAGGCCTCTTGTGTGTTGCAGCCTAACACCCCTCTAAAATGGCCCAATAACCCATCCAAACCACTCTCATGTCCTCCGTCATCGGATCACGATCTTGTGGGAAAAAACTACACTCCATTTGGACACTCCTACCTCCTCCTAGCTATAAATATGTGATCCCCTCCAAAAAAAATCGCAGTCCAACCCTAGCTCGCCCTCTCCACGCGCCACTGGACACGTACCGGCGAAGCCGGACGCGTCCGCCACTGCCTCCACCTCCGCCCGACCAGTGGCCGCCCGCCACGTGGCCCTCCGTCGTCCTCCGCTGCCGCGGCCCATGGGGCTCGAAGCTGGCCCATACGAGCCCGCGCGCCCGCGCCGCCCGATGCCGCGCCTCCCTGCCGCGGAGCCCCGCCGCCTGCCAGCTTCCCCGGCCCGCGCATCCGCCGAGCGCCGCCTCCCTCGACCCCGGCCCCGACCGGATCCGGCAAGGGCGCGGCCAGATCCGGACCGGACCGTCCTCCGGCGAGCCTCCCCAACTCCGGCCAACTCCGCCCTCTACTCCGGCGAAGTCCCCCGGCAAACCTCGTTTTCCATGCCCGCGGTCTAACCCTAGATCTGGAAGGTTGACCCCCAATTTTTCCTCTAAGTCTTTTTTTGTGATAAATTACATGACCCTATTCATTTCCCTATAACTCCATGGTCGTAGATCCGTTTCATGCATATAAGATATCAAAATGTTCATTGTGAGATGCTCCTCATTTCATTCCATTGTGTCATGCTTGTTTGAGTTCATCTTGATTCCCAAATCATTGATGCAAGAGTTCTACAAAATGTTTACTGCTGCTACTTATCAGATTATGATGCTTTGTCATTTTTGCCACATTTGATGTGTGCTTCATATGAGTAGGAGGTCTACATGTGTTTTGGTTTATGCCATGCCATCTTTACAGGGGTGCTTGCCATGTATTTTTGTGATCTATGTGGTTACTAGCACAATCATGCAAAGTAGCCTTCGTGATATTGCTGATTTCAGGGACTTAGGTTTTTGCTAAGTCATTTTCCAGCTGTTATTTTGATGCCATGTAAACATGATGCTACAGTGAGATCCATGCTTGTTTTGAGTTGCTTCAGTAAGGATGTTTTGAACATATGGTTCTGCTCTATCCATCCATTCCAATGTTTGCAATTATGGAGTGCCTAGCATGTCTTAATCTTGGTCTATTTTTTGCTATAAAATGTTACTGGCAGATTGTTTACATGTTAATCAATTTTTCCATGATTGTTGTTGTTGATCCATGCATGCTATGAACATGCTCTTGCCATTGTTAGTTTCATGAACATGTCCTCTTGCTGATGCTATGCTTGTTTTGTCATGCAAGCCTTTGTGATGAGTGATTTGAGCTTGCCAAGTTGCCTTCATAATTCTGTTTATGCCATGCTCTGATTTCTACCTTGTCTGAAACTATTAATAAAACTTGCTATGTTTACATGGGTGCCATCATATCTTCTGTGCCTTTTTGTCTCATGTTCAGTAAGAGACTTTTGTTTGATGCATTTAGTAGAGTCATGAAATTCCTGCTATTTCTATGATATGTTCCTATAGCATGTTGTTTGCTTGCTCTAAACATTGCTTTCTGATGTTATTCCTGGCATGTTAGTAATTTTCAATCTGTGAAGCTGATATCTTTTGCACTTTTGCCATGCTTGTTTGAACCTGCTCTTGTGTGATTTAGCCGTAGCTCAGTGTTCATGTTTTGTTAAGGATCTTGTATACATCACTGCCATGAGCTTTTTTGCTATGTTGGGGTGCAATAGCTTAGTTTCTTGTTGCATTCTAAGTGGCAACATGCTGTTAATCGTAGAATTGTGCTATCCTTCTTTTGATTGCCATTTGCAAACCATGCATCCGTTTTCGGTGATCTTTATATCGACTTCGATCAAAATCATCTCATCTTTCCAGCGGCACACTTAATTTTTCAAGTTGATGCCTTGATCATTCTTTCCCTTCCGAAGCACGCATATGCATTACATATCATGTCTTGCATATCATGCCATGTTTTGTATCCTATTGCTTGTGCATTGCACCGTTATTGATTGTTGGTCCTTTTCTTGTGTTCTTGCTTTGGGTAGAGCCGGGAGACGAGTACGTGATCAAGGAACCTGTTGAGTATGCTAACAAGGATCAAGCTTTCGACAACTCTGAGAACTTTGCAGGCAAGATGATCATACCCTCGAAATCACTTCTATCTTTGCTTGCTAGTTGTTCGCTCTATTGCTATGCCTCGTTACCTACCACTTGCTATATCATGCCTCCCATATTTCCATGTCAAGCCTCTAACCCACCTTTCCTAGCAAACCGTTATTTGGCTATGTTACCGCTTTTGCCCAACCCTTCTTATTGCGTTGCTAGTTGCAGGTGAAGTTGAAGTTTGTTCCATGTTGGAACATGGTTATTGTTGGGATATCATTATTATATCTTATTTACTTTAATGCATCTATATACTTGGTTAAGGGTGGAAGGCTCGGCCTTATGCCTGGTGTTTTGTTCCACTCTTGCCGCCCTAGTTTCCGTCATACCGGTGTTATGTTCCTTGATTTTGTGTTGCTTACGCGGTTGGGTGCTATGGGAACCCCTTGACAGTTTGCTTTGAATAAAACTCCTCCAGCAAGGCCCAACCTTGGTTTTACCATTTGCCTACCTACCACCATATACCTTCCCTAGGGTTCTGCAGACTCAAGGGTCATCTTTATTTTAATCCCCCCGGGCTAGTGCTCCTTTGAGTGTTGGTCCAAACCGAGTAGATTGCGGGGACACCTTGGGGCAACTTGAGGGTTGGTTTTACTCGTAGGATGTCTCATCTGGTGTGCCCTGAGAACGAGATACGTGCGACTCCTATCAGGATTTGTCGGCACATCGGGCGGCTTTGCTGGTCTTTTACCATTGTCGAAATGTCTTGTTACCGGGATTCCGAGACTGATCGGGTCTTCTCGGGAGAAGGAATATCCTTCGGTGACCGTGAGAGCTTGTGATAGGCTAAGTTGGGACACCCCTGCAGGGTTTTGAACTTTCGAAAGTCGTGCCCGCTGTTATGGGCAGATGGGAATTTGTTAATATCTGGTTGTAGAGAACTTGACACTTAACTTAATTAAAATGAATCAACCGCGTGTGTAGCCGTGATGGTCTCTTTTCGGCGGAGTCCGGGAAGTGAACACGACCTTGTGTTATGCTTGAGCGTAAGTAGCTTCAGGATCACATCTTGATCACTTTTAGCTTCTCGACCGTGTGTTGCTTCTCTTCTCTCTCTCTTCTGCATAAGTTAGCCACCATATATGCTTAGTGCTTTGCTGCAGCTCCACCTCACTACCCTTTCCTACCCTTAAGCTTAAATAGTCTTGATCTCGCGGGTGTGAGATTGCTGAGTCCCCGTGACCCACAGATACTTCCAAACAGATGTAGGTGCCGACGATGCCAGTGCAGGGGACGCTACCGAACTCAAGTGGGAGTTCGATGAGGATTCGGGCCGTTACTATGTTTCTTTTCCGGATGATCAGTAGAGGAGCCCGGTTGGGACGATTGGGGATCTAGCATTTGGGGTTGTCTTTCTTTATTTTGGTTCCGTAGTCAGACCTTTGATTGTACTTTGGATGATATATGGATTATTTATGTATTGTGTGAAGTGGCGATTGTAAGCCGACTCTTTATCCTTTTCTTATTCAGTACATGGGATGTGTAAATATTACCCCTCTTGCGACATGCCTACCATGCGGCAATGCCTCTAAGTCGTGCCTCGACACGTGGGAGATATAGTCGCATTGTGGGTGTTACAATCTACGCCAAGTCAAGACATACCAAGTACCCACCATAAACTCTTCTCCCTTGCATTACATTATTTGCCATTCACCTCTCGTTTTCCTCTCCCCCACTTCACAAAATTAGCCGTTTTATTCGCCTCTTTTTAGTTCGCCGTTTTCTTTTCGGATCTGTTTTTGTGTGCAACCTTGTTTGACGTTATTATGGATAGTTCTTCCTCTATCGCTTGCACTCCCGAGAACGAGGTTCTCAACTTTAAACAAAGGGGAGGAAAAAATTTAAAAGATGCTTGGTATAGGATTTGCAATGGTCATAATAAATCTACCCGTAAGCAATCCACTGTTGTTCTTCTTTGTTGTTTTTATGTTGGCATCACCACTTGGTATAGATTCGTCCTTGATACGATTATCGGTGGAAATTTCTTGATGTGCCCCTCTCTTGATGCTTTTAATGCTATGGGAAATTTAGTGGGATCACCACCCCTCATGATTAATGAAACAATTTTGACTCTTGAGCATGTTATGGAAAGACTAGATGCTATTGAAAAGAAAATGCTCACCGAAGATCATATGGGAATTATAGATAAAAAGATGCATAATTTTGCCACTAATATTGGGTCAAAAGCGGGAGATATTTTTAAGTTGTTAAAAGAGAAGGGTACCTTAATCCATGAAAGAATAGAAGAAAGTCCATCTCGGATTGATAAATTAGAAGAGATCTTTAGTAATCTAAGCACGGCTTTTGCTTCCACTAAAACTATCGAGAAAACTCCCATAAGGAGGGGTAGATCCAAGAACAAGGGTGCAACTTCTAGTAATAGTAATAATGTAGATCTTAAGATCATAAGTGTTCACCCGAATTTTGTTGAAGTGATAAGAGATCCTTTTTGCAAGAATGAAATCTTTCAATTTATTCCTAGGAGTATTGTTATTGAAGATCTTTATGCTAAATCTCTGAAGGATCCTAAGTGTTCAATTGAAGAATTGCATACCAAAGATGGCAACACCTAGATCTATTCTTGTTTTTATGCCTAGCTAGGGGCGTTAAACGATAGCGCTTGTTGGGAGGCAACCCAATTTTATTTTTGTTCTTTGCTTTTTGCTCCTGTTTAGTAATAAATAATTCATCTAGCTTCTGTTATGATTGTTTTTTATGTTTTAATTAGTGTTTGTGCCAAGTAAAGCCTTTAGGATCTTCTTGGGTGATAGTTGTTTGATCTTGCTGTAAAAAACATAAACTTTTACACTCATGAAATTAATTTTCATCTTTTTACCAGAGAGTGATAAAATACCTACTCCACTTGCAGTAGATCAATACAAAAATTGATCAGGCCGTCCTAATTTTTCAGAATTTTTGGAGTTACCGAAGTATTCAAAAGTTACAGATTGCTAGAGATTGTTCTATTTTTGACAGATTCTATTTTTCGTGTGTTGTTTGCTTATGTTGATGAATCTATGAGTAGTATCGGGGGGGGGGGGGGGGTATGAACCATAGATAAGTTGGAATATAGTAGGTTTAACACTAATATAAATAAAGAATGAGTTCATTATAGTATCTTAAAGTGGTGGTTTATTTTCTTATACTAACGGAGCTGATGAGATTTTCTGTTGAAGTTTTGTGTTGTGAAGTTTTCAAGTTTTTGGGTAAAGATTTGATGGATTTTGGAATAAGGAATGGAAATAGCCTAAGCTTGGGGATGCCCAAGGCACCCCAAGGTAAAATTCAAGAACAACCAAAATCCTAAGCTTGGGGATGCCCCGGAAGGCATCCCCTCTTTCGTCTTCGTCTATCGGTAACTTTACTTGAGGCTATATTTTTATTCACCACATCATATGTGTTTTGCTTGGAGCGTCTTGAATGATTTGATTCTTTGCTTTTTAGTTTACCACAATCATCCTTGCTGTACACACATTTTGGGAGAGACACGCATGAATCGGAATTTATTAGAATACTCTATGTGCTTCACTTATATTTTGAGCTAGATAATTTTGCTCTAGTGCTTCACTTATATCTTTTTAGATCATGGTGGTGGTTTTATTTTATAGAAATTATTGACCTCTCATGCTTCACTTATATTATTTTGAGAGTCTTTTAGAACAGCATGGTAATTTGCTTTGGCTATAAAACTAGTCCTAATATGACGGGCATCCAAGATGGGTATAATAAAAACTTTCATATAAAGTGCATTGAATACTATGAGAAGTTTGATTCTTTATGATTGTTTTGAGATATGAAGATGGTGATATTAGAGTCAAGCTAGTAGAGTAGGTGTGAATTTGAGAGATACTTTTCTTAAAGTTTGTGATTTTTGTAGCATGCACGTATGGTGAACTGTTATGTGATGAAGTTGGAGCATGATCTATTTATTGATTGTCTTCCTTATGAGTGGCGGTCGAGGATGAGCGATGGTCTTTTCCTACCAATCTATCCCCCTAGGAGCATGCGCGTAGTACTTAGTTTCGATAACTAATAGATTTTTGCAATAAGTACGTGAGTTCTGTTGCGGAACACAGTAATTTCAAAAAACTTCCTACGCACACACAAGATCCATCTAGGTGATGCATAGCAACAAGAGGGGAGAGTGTTGTCCACGTACCCTTGTAGACCGTAAGCGGAAGTGTTATGACAATGCGGTTGATGTAGTCGTACGTCTTCATGATCCAACCGATCCTAGCACCGAAGGTACGACACCTCCGCGATCTGCACACGTTCAGCTCGGTGACGTCCCACGATCATATACTCCCTTGTTGGAGTAGGAGAGAAAGAAAGGGGAGAGAGAGGGAAGGAAGGGGGGCCACCAAATTCGGATTGGGCAAGGGGGGCGCGCCTTCAACCTTGGCCTTCCTCTCCTCTCTTCCACTAAGGCCCAATAAGGCCCATATACTCCCCGGGGGGTTCCGGTAACCCCCCGGTACTCCGGTAAATGACCGAACTCACCCGGGACCATTCCGATGTCCAAACATAGCAATATCGATCTTTATGTCTCGACCATTCCGAGACTCCTCGTCATGTCCATCATCATATCCGGGACTCCGAACTACCTTCGGTACATCAAAACACATAAACTCATCATACCGATCATCACCGAACGTTAAGCATGCGGACCCTACGGGTTCGAGAACTATGTAGACATGACCGAGACGAATCGCTGGTGAATAACCAATAGCGGAACTTGGATGTTTGTATTGGTTCCTACATATTCTACGAAGATCTTTATCGGTCAAACTGCATAACAACATACGTTGTTCCCTTTGTCATCGGTATGTTAATTGCCCGAGATTCGATCGTTGGTATCCAAATACCTAGTTCAATCTCGTTACCGGCAAGTCTCTTTACTCGTTCCGTAATGCAACATCCTGTAACTAACTCATTAGTCACATTGCTTGCAAGGCTTATAGTGATGTGCATTACTGAGTGGGCCCAGAGATACCTCTCCTATACACAAAGTGACAAATCCTAATCTCGATCTATGTCAACTCAACAAACACCATCGGAGACACCTATAGAGCATCTTTATAATCACCTAGTTACGTTGTGACGTTTGATAGCACACAAGTTGTTCCTCTGGTATTCGGGAGTTGCATAATCTCATAGTAATAGGAACATGTATAAGTTATGGAGAAAGCAATAGCAATAAACTAAAGAATCATAGTGCTAAGCTAACGGATGGGTCAAGTCAATCACATCATTCTCTAATGATTTGATCCCGTTCATCAAATGACAACTCTTGTCCATGGCTAGGAAACTTAACCTTCTTTGATTAATGAGCTAGTCAAGTAGTGGCATACTAGGGACACTCTGTTTGTCTATGTATTCAAACATGTACTAAGTTTCTGGTTAATACAATTCTAGCATGAATAATAAACATTTATCATGATATAAGGAAATATAAATAACAACTTTATTATTGCCTCTTGGGCATATTTCCTTCAGTCTCCCAGTTGCACTAGAGTCAATAATCTAATTCACATCGTCATGTGATTTCACACCAATAGTTCACATCTTTATGTGATTAGTTCACATCTTCATGTGACTAATACCCAAAGGGTTTACTAGAGTCAATAATCTAGTTCACATCACTATGTGATTAACACCCAAAGAGTAATCATGTTTTGCTTGTGAGAGAAGTTTAGTCTACGGGTCTGCAACATTTAGATCCGTATGTATTTCGCAAATTTTGTATGTCTACAATACTCTGCATGGAGCTACTCTAGCTAATTGCTCCCACTTTCGATATGTATCTAGATCGAGACTTAGAGTCATCTAGATCAGTGTAAAAAGCTTGCATCAATGTAACTCTTTACAACACACTCTTTTATCACCTCCATAACCGAGAAATATTTCCTTAGTCCTCTAAGGATAATTTTGACCGCTATGCAGTGATCTACTCCTAGATCACTATTGTACTCCCTTGCCAAAATCATGCTAAGGTATACAATTGGTCTGGTACATAGCATAGCATACTTCATAGAACCTATGACTGAGGCATGGGGAATGACTTTTCATTCTCTTTCTATTTTCTGCCGTGGCCTGGTTTTGAGTCTTTACTCAATTTCACACCTTACAACACATGCAAGAACTCCTTCTATGACTGTTCCATTTTGAACTACTTCAAAATCTTGTCAAGGTATGCACTCATTGAAAAATTTATCAAGCGTCTAGATCTATCTCCATAGATCTTGATGCTCAATATGTAAGTAGCTTCGCCGAGGTCTTTCTTTGAGAAACTCCTTTCAAACACTCCTTTATGCTTTCTAGAAAATTCTACATCATTTCCGATCAACAATATGTCATTCTCATATACTTATTAGAAAGGCTGTAGTGCTCCCACTCACTTTCTTGTAAATACAGGCTTCACTGAAAGTCTGTATAAAACCATATGCTTTGATCAAACTATCAAAGCGTATATTCCAACTCCAAGAGGCTTGCACCAGTCCATAAATGGATCGGTGGAGCTTGCACACTTTTTTAGCACCTTTTGAATCGACAAAACCTTCTGGTTGCATCATATACAACTCTTCTTTAAGATATCCATTAAGGAATGCAGTTTTGACATCCATTTGCCAAATTTCATAATCATAAAATGCGGCAATTGCTAACATGATTCAGACGGACTTAAGCATCACTACGGGTGAGAAGGTCTCATTGTAGTCAAATCCTTGAACTTGTCGAAAACCTTTCGCAACAACTCGGGCTTTGTAAACAGTAACATTACCATCAACGTCAGTCTTCTTCTTGAAGATCCTTTTATTCTGTATGGCTTGCCGATCATCGAGCAAGTCAACCAAAGTCCACACTTTGTTCTCATAGATGGATCCCATCTCAGATTTCATGGCCTGAAGCCATTTTGCGGAATCCGGGCTCATCATCGCTTCCTCATAGTTCGTAGGTTCGTCATGATCAAGTAACATGACTTCCAGATCAGGATTACCGTACCACTCTGGTGCGGATAGATACGTCTCCAACGTATCTATAATTTTTGATTGCTCCATGCTATTATATTATCTATTTTGGATGTCAATGGGCTTTATTTTACACTTTTATATCATTTTTGGGACTAACCTACTAACCGGAGGCCCAGCCCAAATTGCTGTTTTTTTTGCCTATTTTAGGGTTTCGAAGAAAAGGAATATCAAACGGAGTCCAAACGGAATGAAACCTTTGGGAACGTGATTTTATCAACAAACGTGATCCAGGAGACTTGGAGTGGGCGTCAAGAAACAACGGAGGAAGCCTCGAGGCAGGGGGCGCCTACCCCCCTGGGCGCGCCCTCCACCCTCGTGGCCCCCCCGTTGCTCCACCGACGTACTTCTTCCTCCGATATATATCCACGTACCCCAAGCATCTAGGAGCACCACGAAAACCTAATTCCACCGCCGCAACCTTCTATAGCAGAGATATCCCATCTTGGGGCCTTTCCCGGAGCTCCGCCGGAGGGGGCATTGATCACGGAGGGCCTCTACATCAACTCCATGGCCTCTCCAGTGATGTGTGAATAGTTTATTTCAGACCTACAGGTCCATAGTTATTAGCTAGATGGCTTCTTCTCTCTCTTTGGATCTCAATACAAAGTTCTCCTCGATCTTCTTGGAGATCTATTCGATGTAAGCTTCTTTTGCGGCATGTTTGTCAAGATCCAATGAATTGTGAGTTTATGATCCAAATTATCTATGAACAATATTTGATTCTCCTCTGAATTCTTTTATGTATGATTGGTTTATCTTTGCAAGTCTCTTCGAATTATCAGTTTGGTTTGGCCTACTAGATTCATCTTTCTTGCAAAGGGAGAAGTGCTTAGCTTTGGGTTCAATCTTGCGGTGCTCGATCCCAGTGATAGAAAGGGAACCAACACGTATTGTATTGTTTCCATCGAGGATAAAAAGATGGGGTTTATATCATATTGCATGAGTTTATCCCTCTACATCATGTCATCTTCCTTAAAGCATTACTCTGTTCTTATGAACTTAGTAATCTAGATGCATGCTGGATAGCGGTTGATGTGTGGAGTAATAGTAGTAGATGCAGAATCGTTTCGGTCTACTTGTCTCAGACGTGATGCCTATATACATGATCATACCTGGATATTCTCATAACTATGCTCAATTCTATCAATTCCTCGACAGTAATTCGTTTACCCACCGTAATACTTATGCTCTTGAGAGAAGGCACTAGTGAAACCTATGGCCCCCGGGTCTATCTTCCATCATATTAATCTTCCAACAATTAGTTATTTCCTTTGCCGTTTATTTTACTTTTCATCTTTATTTCTCTTTATCATAAAAATACCAAAAATATTATCTTATCATATCTATCAGATCTCACTCTCATAAGTGACCGTGAAGGGCTTGACAACCCCTTTGTCGCGTTGGTTGCGAGGTTCTTATTTGTTTGTGTAGGTGCGTGGGACTTGAGCGTGATCTCCTATTGGATTCATACCTTGGTTCTCAAAAACTGAGGGAAATACTTACGCTACTTTGCTACATCACACTTTCCTCTTCAAGAGAAAACCAACAAAGTGCTCAAGAGGTAGCAAGAAGGATTTCTGGCGCCGTTGCCGGGGAGATTCGCGCCAAGTCATGTCAAGATTTGACTCCCAACAACGAGTCATTTCTGGCGCCGTTGCTAAGTCAAGACATACCAAGTACCCATCACAAACTCTTATCCCTCGCATTACATTCTTTGCCATTTGCCTCTCGTTTTCCTCTCCCCCACTTCACCCTTGCTGTTTTATTCGCCCTTCTTCAGTTCGTCTTTCCATTTGCTTTGATGTCTTACTTGGCTCGTTTGCTTGTTTGGTTGGAATAGTTGTTTATTTATTGGTAAACAGAGAACCTAAGATCTATGGATCCTCATCCGCTTGCTAATCTTTTTAAGAGATCCAATTATGATGAACCAATTGCTAGTGAGTTTTGTGCACTAGATTATCTTTATGAAGTTTTGCTTGAAATTCGTGAATCTGAAAATTGTGATAAAGTACTTTATGGAGTGATTCATGATGGATCTTTGAATAGAAATCATGATTGCAATGATGATAGTATAAATTCTATTAATGTCAATTGTGCTTATAATATGCAAAACCGTAAGCTTGGGGATGCTAGTTTTGCTATGTCCTCTACCTGTTGCAATGATCATGGTTGGGGTGATTCTTCTTTTGATCTTGAAAATTTATTTAAGCCCCATGATGAATATGAGATTGATAATAATGTTTGCAATATTATTGAAAGTGGGTTTGGAAGAGTGTCAACTTTAGATCCCACATATTTGGAGAACGTTCAATCTTATGAAATTTTTGATAAAAGTGGGTTTGGAGAGGTCATGACTTTAGTTAATGTTAATCCCACTATTTTGGAAGAGTTTCAACTTTGCATGCATGTGAATTGTGTTCAAAATATTTTATGTGATATCTATTTTTTTTGTATTTGCTTATGATCCCACATGCAATTATTATGAGAGAGGAAAATATGGTGGTAGAAATTTTTATGTTACTAAATTACCTCTCGTTATGTTGAGATTGCTATTGTTTCTTTCCGCTTCCTTGCATATGCTAGTTTTTGCTTGCCTTGATAATTTGTGTTCCTATAAGATGCCTATGAATAGGAAGTATGTTAGACTTAGATGTGTTTGTCACGTGTTTTATGATGCTCGCTTTGTGCTTCAATTCTTGTCTTTCATGTGAGCATCGTTGAAGTCTTATGCCTAGCTATAATGCTTTAATGAAAAGCACCTGTTGGGGGACAACCCAATATTTTACTTGATTTTATTCAATAAATAATTTATCTAGCCTCTGTTTTGGTTGTTTTTTGTGTTTAATTAGTGTTTGTGCCAAGTAGAACCGTTGGGAAGACTTGGGGAAAGTCTTTTTGATCTTGCTGTAAAAAAACAGAAACTTTAGCGCTCACGAGAACTGCTGCCATTTTTATTTGGAAAGTGATATTTAGTTAATTATTTTTGAAGGTGATTAATAGATAAATTCTTCGCGTCCAGCAATTTATTTTAGAAATTTTGGGGTTCCATAAGTTGCGTTAGCTATAGATTACTACAGACTGTTCTGTTTTTGACAGATTCTGTTTTTCTTGTGTTGATTGCTTATTTTGATGAATCTATGGCTAGTAAAAGAGTTTATAAACCATAGAGAAGTTGGAATACAGTAGGTTTAACACCAATATAAATAAAGAATGAGTTCATTACAGTACCTTTAAGTGGTGTTTTGTTTTCTTTCGCTAACGGAGCTCACGAGATTTTCTATTTTGAGTTTTGTGTTGTGAAGTTTTCAAGTTTTGGGTAAAGATTTGATGAATTATCAAACAAAGAACGGCAAGAGCCTAAGCTTGGGGATGCCCATGGCATCCCAAGGTAAAAAATAAAATCCAAGGACACCAAAGATCCTAAGCTTGGGGATGCCCCGGAAGGCATCCCCTCTTTCTTCTTCGTCTATCGGTAACTTTACTTGGAGCTATATTTTTATTCACCACATGATATGTGTTTTGCTTGGAGCGTCTTGTATGATTTGAGTCTTTGCTTTTTAGTTTACCACAATCATCCTTGCTTTACACACCTTTTGAGAGAGACTCACATGATTTGAAATTTATTAGAATACTCTATGTGCTTCACTTATATCTTTTGAGCTATATAGTTTTTGCTCTAGTGTTTCACTTATATCTTTTAGAGCACGGTGGTGGATTTGTTTTATAGAAACTATTGTTCTCTCATGCTTAACTTATATTATTTTGAGAGTCCTTTAGAACAACAAGGAAATTTGCTATAATATAATAACTTTCATATAAATGCATTGAATACTATGAGAAGTTTGATACTTCATAATTGTTTTGAGATATGGAGATGGTGATATGAGAGTTATGCTAGTTGAGTAATTGTGAATTTGAGAAATACTTGTGTTGAAGCTTGTGATTCCCGTAGCATGCATGTATGGTGAATCGTTATGTGATGAAGTCGAAGCATGATTTATTTATTGATTGTCTTCCTTATGAGTGGCGGTCGGGGACGAGCGATGGTCTTTTCCTACCAATCTATCCCCCTAGGAGCATGCGCGTAATACTTTGTTTCGATAACTAATAGATTTTTGCAATAAGTATGTGAGTTATTTATGACTAATGTTGAGTCCATGGATTATACGCACTCTCACCCTTCCACCATTGCTAGCCTCTCCAGTATCGCGCAACTTTCGCCGGTACCTTAAACCCACCATATACCTTCCTCAAAACAGCCACCATACCTACCTATTATGGCATTTCCATAGCCATTCCAAGATATATTGCCATGCAAGTTTCCACCATTCCGTAATAATGACATGCTTCATCATTGTCATATTTCTTGCATGATCATGTAGTTGACATCATATTCGTGGCAAAGCCACCGTTCATAATTCTTCATACATGTCACTCATGCATCATTGCACATCTCGGTACACCGCCGGAGGCATTCATACAGAGTTACATTTTGTTCTAAGTATTGAGTTGTAAGTAAAAGAAGTGTGATGATCATCATTATTAGAGCATTGTCCCAAGTGAGGAAAGGATGCTGGAGACTATGATTCCCCCACAAGTCCGGATGAGATTCCGGACGAAAAAAAGAAGAAGAGAAAAGATGCCAAAAAGAAAAAAAAAGAAAGAAGGCCTAAATAAAAAAATGAGAGAAAAAGAGAGAAGGGACAATGCTACTATCCTTTTTCCACACTTGTGCTTCAAAGTAGCACCATGATCTTCATGATAGAGAGTCTCCTATGATGTCACTTTCATATACTAGTGGGAATTTTTCATTATAGAACTTGGCTTGTATATACTCCAATGATGGGCTTCCTCAAAATGCCCTAGGTCTTCGTGAGCAAGCAGGTTGGATGCACATCCACTTAGTTTATTTTGTTGAGCTTTCATATACTTATAGCTCTAGTGCATCCGTTGCATGGCCATCCCTACTCACTCGCATTGATATCTATTGATGGGCATCTCCATAGCCCGTTGATAGGCCTAGTTGATGTGAGACTAACTTCTCCTTTTTGTCTTCTCCACAACCACCATTCTATTCCACCATAGTGCTATATCCATGGCTCACGCTCATATATTGCGTGAAGATTGAAATAGTTTGAGGACATCAAAAGTATGAAACAATTGCTTGGCTTGTCATTGGGGTTGTGCATGATTTAAATATTTTGTGTGGTGAAGATAGTGCATAGCCAGACTATATGATTTTGTAGGGATAACTTTCTTTTGCCATGTTATTTTGAGAAGACATAATTTCTTAGTTAGTATGCTTGAAGTATTATTATTTCTATGTCAATATTAAACTTTTATCTTGAATCTTGTGGATCTGAACATTCATGCTACAATAAAGAAAAATTACATTAAGAAATATGTTATAAAGCATTCCACATCAAAAAATTTCTTTTAATATTTACCTACTCGAGGATGAGCCGGAATTCAGCTTGGGGATGCTTGATACGTCTCCAACGTATCTATAATTTTTGATTGCTCCATGCTATTATATTATCTATTTTGGATGTCAATGGCTTTATTTTACACTTTTATATCATTTTTGGGACTAATCTACTAACCGGAGGCCCAGACCAAATTCTGTTTTTTGCCTATTTTAAGGTTACGAAGAAAAGGAATATCAAACAGAGTCCAAACGGAATGAAACCTTCGGGAACGTGATCCAGGAAACTTGGAGTGGGCGTCAAGAAACAACGGAGGAAGCCATGAGGCAGGGGGCGCGCCTACCCCCCTGGGCGTGCCCTCCACCCTCGTGGGCCCCCCGTTGCTCCACCGACGTACTTCTTCCTCCTATATATATATCCACGTACCCCCAAACATCCAGGAGCACCATGAAAACCTAATTCCACCGCCGCAACCTTCTGTACCCGAGAGATCCCATCTCAGGGCCTTTTCCGGAGCTCTGCCGGAGGGGGCATTGATCAAGGAGGGCCTCTACATCAACTCCATGGCCTCTCCGGTGATGTGTGAGTAGTTTACTTCAGACCTATGGGTCCATAGTTATTAGCTAGATGGATTCTTCTCTCTCTCTCTGGATCTCAATACAAAGTTCTCCTCGATCTTCTTGGAGATCTATTCGATGTAATCTTTTTTGCGGTGTGTTTGTCGAGATCCGATGAATTGCGGGTTTATGATCCAGATTATCTATGAACAATATCTGATTCTCCTCTGAATTCTTTTACGTATGATTGGTTTATCTTTGCCAGTCTCTTCGAATTATCAGTTTGGTTTGGCCTACTATATTGATATTTCTTGCAATGGGAGAAGTGCTTAGCTTTGGGTTCAATCTTGCGGTGCTCGATCCGAGTGACAGAAAGGGAACCGACACATATTGTCTTGTTGCCATTGAGGATAAAAAGATGGGGTTTATATCATATTACATGAGTTTATCCCTCTACATCATGTCATCTTCTTAAAGCATTACTCCGTTCTTATGAATTTAATACTCTAGATGCATGCTGGATAGCGGTCGATGTGTGGAGTAATAGTAGTAGATGCATAATCTTTTCGGTCTACTTGTCTCGGACGTGATGCCTATATACATGATCATACCTAGATATTCTCATAACTTGCTCAATTCTACCAATTTGTTGATAGTAATTCATTTACCCACCGTAATACTTATGCTCTTGAGAGAAGCCACTAGTGAAACCTATGGCCCCCGGGTCTATCTTCCATCGTATTAATCTTCCAACACTTAGTTATTTCCTTTTCCATTTATTTTACTTTGCATCTTTATTTCTCTTTATCATAAAAATACCAAAAATATTATCTTATCATATCTATCAGATCTCACTCTCGAAAGTGACCGTGAAGGGCTTGACAACCCCTTTATCACGTTGGTTGCGTGGTTCTTATTTGTTTGTGTAGGTGCGTGGGACTTGAGTGTGATCTCCTACTGGATTGATACCTTGGTTCTCAAAAACTGAGGGAAATACTTACACTACTTTGCTGCATCACCCTTTCCTCTTCAAGGGAAAACCAACATAGTGCTCAAGAGGTAGCACAGATCTTACTCTGGTACACCTACGAGGTTCGGTAGAAACTTGATCAGAAGTTTCATGATTAGCATCATTAGCTTCCTCACTTACTGGTGTAGGAATCACTGGAACTAATTTCTATGATGAACTACTTTCTGATAAGGGAGTAGGTACAATTACCTCGTCAAGTTCTACTTTCCTCCCACTCACTTCTTTTGAGAGAAACTCCTTCTCTAGAAAGGATCTATTCTTAGCAAGGAATATCTTGCCTTCGGATCTGTGATAGAAGGTGTACCCAACAGTCTCCTTTGGGTATCCTATGAAGACACATTTTTCCAATTTGGGTTCGAGCTTATTAGGTTGAAGCTTTTTCACATAAGCATCACAGCCCCTAACTTTAAGAAACGACAACTTGGGTTTCTTGCCAAACCACAGTTCATAAGGTGTCATATCAACGGAATTCGATGGTGCCCTGTTTAAGGTGAATGCAACCGTCTCTAAAGCATAACCCCAAAATGATAGTGGTAAATCAGTTAGAGACATCATAGATCGCACCATATCTAATAAAGTGCAGTTACGATGTTCGGACACACCATTACGTTGTGGTGTTCCAGGTGGCGTGAGTTGCGAAACTATTCCGCATTGTTTCAAATGAAGACCAAACTCGTAACTCAAATTTTCTCCTCCATGATCAGATCATAGAAACTTAATTTTCTTGTTACGATGATTAGCCACTTCACTCTGAAATTCTTTGAACTTTTCAAATGTTTCAGACTTATGTTTCATCAAGTAGATATACCCATATCTGCTCAAATCATCTGTGAAGGTAAGAAAATAATGATACCCGCCACGAGCATCAACACTCATCGGACCGCATACATCGGTATGTATTATTTCCAACAACTCTGTTGCTCGCTCCATTGTTCTCAAGAATGGAGTCTTAGTCATCTTGCCCATGAGGCATGGTTCACAAGCATCAAGTGATTCACAATCAAGTGATTCCAAAAATAAATCAGCATGGAGTTTCTTCATGCGCTTTACACCAATATGACCTAAACGGCAGTGCCACAAATAAGTTGCACTATCATTATTAAACTTATATCTTTTGGCTTCAGTGCTATGAACATGTGTATCACTACTATCAAGATTTAGTGAAAATAGACCACTCATCAAGGGTGAATGACCATAAAAGATATTACTCATATAAATAGAACAACCATTATTCTCTGATTTAAATGAATAACCATCTCGCATTAAACAAGATCTAGATATAATGTTCATGCTCAACGCTGGCACCAAATAACAATTATTTAGGTATAAAACTAACCCCGAAGGTAGATGTAGAGGTAGCATGCCGATAGCGATCACATCGACTTTGGAACCATTTCCCACGCGCATCGTCACCTCCTCCTTAGCCAATCTTTGCTTAATCCATAGCCCCTGTTTCGAGTTGCAAATATTAGCAACAGAACTAGTATCAAATACCCAAGCGCTACTTTGCCATCCTTCTTCTCCGCCAAATACTTGGGGCAGGTCCACTTCCAGTGACCAGTCCCTTTGCAGTAGAAGCACCCAGTCTCAGGCTTAGGTCTAGACTTGGACTTCTTCACTTCAGCAATAACTTGCTTGTTGTTCTTCTTGAAGTTTCCCTTCTTCGCTTTAACCTTTTTCTTGAAGCTAGTGGTCTTGTTGACCATCAACACTTGATGCTCCTTCTTGATTTCTACCTCTGTAGCCTTTAGCATTGCAAAGAGCTCGGGAATCGTCTTATCCACCCCTTGCATATTATAGTTCATCACGAAGCTCTTGTAGCTTGGTGGCAGTGATTGAAGAACGCTGTCAATGAAACTATCATCAAGAAGATTAACTCCCAGCTGAGTCAAGTGGTTGTGGTACCCTGACATTCTGAGTATATGTTCACTGACAGAACTATTCTCCTCCATTTTGCAACTGTAGAACTTATTGGAGACTTCATATCTCTCAATCCGGGCATTTCCTTGAAATATTAACTTCAACTCCTGGAATATCTCATATGCTCCATGACATTCAAAACATCGAGTAGTCATCAGCTTTGCTCTGCCAGGTGTTTATAACATCTGGTGTTGCTCCTGCAGCGGGTTTGTCACCTAGCGGTGCTTCCAGGACGTAATTCTTCTATGCAGCAATGAGGATAATCCTCAAGTTACGGACCCAGTCCGTGTAATCGCTACAATCATCTTTCAACTTAGCTTTCTCTAGGAACGCATTAAAATTTAACGGAACAACAGCACGAGCCATCTATCTACAACAACATAGACATGCAAAATACTATCAGGTACTAAGTTCATGATAAATTAAAGTTCAATAATCATATTACTTAAGAACTCCCACTTAGATAGACATCCCTCTAATCATCTAAGTGATCACGTGATCCATATCAACTAAACCATGTCCAATCATCACGTGAGATGGAGTAGTTTGTAATGGTGAACATCACTATGTTGATCATATCTACTATATGATTCACGCTCGAAATCTCGGTCTTAGTGTTCCGAGGCCATATCTGCATATGCTAGGCTCGTCAAGTTTAACCCGAGTATTCCGCGTGTGCAAAACTGGCTTGCACCCGTTGTATGTGAACGTAGAGCTTATCACACCGGAGAATCACGTGGTGTCTCGGCACGACGAACTGTAGCAACGGTGCATACTCAGGGAGAACACTTATACCTTGAAATTTAGTGAGAGATCATCTTATAATGCTACCGGCGAACTAAGCAAAATAAGATGCATAAAGGATAAACATCACATGCAATCAATATAAGTGATATGATATGGCCATCATCATCTTGTGCCTTTGATTTCCATCTCCAAAGCACCGTCATGATCACCACCGTTACCGGCTTGACACCTTTATCTCCATCGAAGCATCGTTGTCGTCTCGCCAACTACTGCTTCTACGACTATCACTACTGCTTAGTGATAAAGTAAAGCAAATTCATGGCGATTGATTTTCATACAATAAAGCGACAACCATATGGCTCCTGCCAATTGCCGATAACTCTGTTACAAAACATGATCATCTCATACAATAAAATTTAGCATCATGTCTTGACCATATCACATCACAACATGCCCAGCAGTAACAAGTTAGACGTCCTCTACTTTGTTGTTGCAAGTTTTACGTGGCTGCTACGGGCTGAGCAAGAACCGTTCTTACCTACGCATAAAAAACCACAACGCGGTATAGTGATTTCTCTTTGATCTTCAGAAAGAACCCTGTTCATTGAATCCGATTCAACTAAAGTTGGAGAAACTAACACTCACTAGTCACCTATGTGCGAAGCACGTCGGTAGAACCAGTCTCGCGTAAGTGTACGCGTACGCGTAATGTCGGTCTGAGCCGCTTCATCCAACAATACCGCTCAATCAAGAATCAACTAGTGACGGCAAGCAATATGTATATACCCACACCCACAACTCTTTTGTGTTCTACTCGTGCATATAACATCTACGCATAGGCGTGGCTCGGATGCCACTGTTGGGGAACGCAGTAATTCAAAAAAGATTTTACGCACACGCAAGATCCATCTAGGTGATGCATAGCAACGAGAGGGAAGAGTGTTGTCCACGTACCGTTGTAGACCGTAAGGGGCAGCGTTATGACAATGTGGTTGGTGTAGTCATACGTCTTCACGATCCGACCGATCCTAGCACCGAAGGTACGGCACATCCGCGATCCGCACACGTTCAGCTCGATGACGTCCCACGAACTCTAGATCCAACTAAGTGTCGAGGGAGAGCTTTGTCAGCACGACGGCGTGATGACGGTGATGATGAAGTTACCGATGCAGGGCTTTGCCTAAGCACTACAATGATATGACCGAGGTGGAAATTTGTGGAGGGGGCACCGCACACGGCTAAGACATCAACTTGTGTGTCTATGGGGTCCCCCTCCCCCGTATATAAAGGAGTGGAGGAGGGGGAGGGCCGGCCCTCTATGGCGCGCCCAAGGGGGGAAAACTACTCCCGGTGGGAGTAGGATTCCCCCCTTTCCCTTGCTGGAGTAGGACGGAAGGAAAGGGGAGAGAGAGGGAAGGAAGGGCCCCCCACCCAATTCGGATTGGGGTAGGCGGGGCATGCCCTCCACCTTGGCATTCCTCTGCTCTCTTCCACTAAGGCCAAATAAGGCCCATATACTCCCGGGGGGTTCTGGTAACCCCCCGGTACTCTGGTAAATGCCCGAACTCATCCAGAACCATTCCGATGTCCAAACATAGCCTTCCAATATATCAATCTTTATGTCTCGACCATTCTAAGACTCCTCGTCATGTCTGTGATCATATCCGGGACTCTGAACTACCTTCGGTACATCAAAACACATAAACTCATAATACCGATCGTCACCGAACGTTAAGCGTGCGGACCCAACAGGTTCAGAACTATGTAGACATGACCAAGACTCATCTCCGGTAAATAACCAATAGCGGAACTTGGATGCTCATATTAGTTCCTACATATTCTACGAAGATCTTTATCGGTCAAACCGCATAACAACATACGTTGTTCCCTTTGTCAGGGGTATGTTAATTACCCGAGATTCGATCGTCGGTATCCCAATACCTAGTTCAATCTCATTACCGGCAAGTCTCTTTACTCATTCCGTAATGCAACATGCCGTAACTAACTCATTAGTCACATTGCTTGCAAGGCTTATAGTGATGTGCATTACCGAGAGGGCCCAGAGATACCTCTTCGATACACGGAGTGACAAATCCTAATCTCGATCTATGCCAACTCAACAAACACCATCAGAGACACCTGTAGAGCATCTTTATAATCACCTAGTTACGTTGTGACGTTTGATAGCACAGAAGGTGTTCCTCCCATATTCGGGAGTTGCATAATCTCATAGTCATAGGGACATGTATAAGTTATGGAGAAAGCAATAGCAATAAACTAAACGATCATAGTCCTAAGCTAACGGATGGGTTAAGTCAATCAAATCATTCTCTAATGATGTGATCCCGTTCATCAAATGACAACTCTTTTCCATGGCTAGGAAACTTAACCATCTTTGATTAACGAGCTAGTCAAGTAGAGGCATACTAGGGACACTCTGTTTGTCTATGTATTCACACATGTACTAAGTTTCCGGTTAATACAATTCTAGCATGAATAATAAACATTTATCATGACATAAGGAAATATAAATAACAACTTTATTATTGCCTCTAGGCCATATTTTCTTCAAGTTCTTTATGACTAATGTTGAGTCCATGGATTATACGCACTCTCACCCTTCCACCATTGCTAGCCTCTCTAGTACCGCGCATCTTTCGCCGGTACCATAAACCCACCATTTACCTTCCACAAAACAGCCACCATACCTACCTATTATGGCATTTCCATAGCCATTCCAAGATATATTGCCATGCAAATTTCCATCGTTCCGTTTATTATGACATGCTCCATCATTGTCATATTGCCTTGCATGATCATGTAGTTGACATCGTATTTGTGGCAAAGCCGCCATTCATAATTATATCATACATGTTACTCTTGATTCATTGCACATCACGGTACACCACTGGAGGCATTCACATAGAGTCATATTTTGTTCTAAGTATCGAGTTGTAATTCTTGAGTTGTAAGTAAATAAAAGTGTGATGATCATCATTATTAGAGCATTGTCCCAGTGAGGAAAGGATGATGGGGACTATGATTCCCTCACAAGTCGGGATGAGACTCCGGATGAAAAATAAAAAATAAATAAATAAGAGGCCAAACAAAAGAGAGGGCCCCCAAAAAACAAAACAAAAACAAAAAAATGAGAGAAAAAGAGAGAAGGGACAATGCTACTATCCTTTTTCCACACTTGTGCTTCAAAGTAGCACCATGATCTTCATGATAGAGAGTCTCTTATTTTGTCACTTTCATATACTAGTGGGAATTTTTCATTACAGAACTTGGCTTGTATATTCCAATGATGGGCTTCCTCAAAATGCCCTAGGTCTTCGTGAGAAAGCGAGTTGGATGCACACCCACTTAGTTTCCTTTTGAGTTTTCATACACTTATAGCTCTGGTGCATTCGTTGCATGGCAATCTCTACTCACTCACATTGATATCTATTGATGGGCATCTCCATAGCCTGTTGATACGGCTAGTTGATGTTAGGGATGGAGCCAGAAAAATTAGCCATTGGGTTCATTCACTAACTTATTGTGATAATTTGATACAAATTAGTTGTGTGTAAAGTCTAATTTTACACAATCTTACAACAAGAGTTTAACATGCAATCAAAGATAATTGAACAAATAGAATTATGATATCACTTATCACATATTGTGTAAGAGTAAAAAATGAAGTGTGTAGTACATACCTGCTGAATGAGATCATAAAACCTCCTTTTTACATATTGTAAATGGTATGGTACAAAAATAACTTTAGGTCTTAGGTATATTTTCTCATATTCCTGGAAACATTGAAGAAGATGAAAAATTAGTTTGACAAGTTTAAAATAAATACCATCAAGCAAAAAAAGCATGTTAAGTCTGTCGCATTTTGGAGTGCCCCATTTCGATTTTTCATCATCTTAAAAAGATAAAAAAACATCAATAATAATGGTACAAAATAGTTTTCTCAACATAGCAAATTAAAGAATTACTCATGAACCAATTACCCATTTTATTACATGACTCTTTCTTCACAACATTCACAACTGAAAAGTATCTCTTCTGGAAATAACTTGAGAAGGTGATAGGCTAAAGAAGAGGTAATATGATTATTGACCAAATTATTTTGGACTAAATTTTCATGAAACATCACCAATGGCCCTTTGTGGATAGTCAAAACAAGGTGGTGGCCTGTAAGGTCCCCCGATTAAATGTCTTCACATAATATCATCGTTCTCTAAAATTATTTTCTAATGAGGATCATAAGGCAACACATGTAAAGTAATTCCTATGGCTTTCAAGACCGCCTGAAACAACGATAATTGATGCACTTTGCCTACGTCTAATGGGTTTAAGTGCCCACATGATCATCTGGATATGGTGATCGACCTCCCTCTGAGAAACTCTGTTCGATAAGCTATATCTATCAAAGTGCGTGGAACAAGCTAGTAAGAAACTAGGGCATGTGCAACAAAAAGGAGATGTGAGATGTGATGTAACATCCAAAAATTTCAATTTGGAGTGTTATACACTAGATCATCATTGCATATCAAATTTTATTGCATTTTGGTTGATCCTAGAAATTTCATGCAACTCAAGGACCCTCGGAGAGAGTTGGGAATTTCGTTATTTTCATATTTGAGTTTTCTCAATCTTTTTAAAATAGGATCATTTGATTTTGTTTATTTTATCTTCAATTATTTCTATTATAAAAATATGAGAGAGGGAATAAAATGAATTTCCCAAAATAACGAAATATTGAGGATTGAATAGTAAAATCAAATAAGATTTTATTTTGGTTTTATTTTCCATTTTATTTGAATTTAGGAAAAATGCGCGTTTTTCAAAATTGCATTTAGGCCCCAAATAAATTGCGCGTTTTTCAAAAATGCGCATTTTTCAAAATTGCATTTTCCATTTCGGGGTTTTTGGAGTGCGTTTAGTATTCCTTTTTGTTTTTTTTCTAAGCGTATTTTTTTTAAAAAAAAAGTCGAACCGACCTAACCGGGCCGTGTCCGACCAGGACACCTGGCCCGGCCGACCTTTATAGCCGCGAGGGCCTGAGCGGAACCACAGCCCCAGCCGAAACCCTAGCCACCTCGATCCACGCGCCGCCACCGACGCCGCCGCCGTCGTTCGCCGGAGCCGCACCGCCCCGCTGTCGTTCGCCGGAGCCGCCCGAGGTAGTCGTCGTTACCTCGGTTTTCGCAAAGAAAACCGATCAGTTTTTTAGAAAAACCTAGATCCGTTTTTGTTATTTTCTCCAGTTCGGTTTATTTTTCCAGTTTAGTTTATTTAGCGAGCGTTCGCTCGTTCGTTCATTTTAACGAACGCGTTCATCGTTTAGAACCAGATAACGAACATTCGTTCGTTAATCTATTTGTCATTTTTCTTTCTCTCAGGTTAAATCCGCGATTTTCTGATCGAGATTTCTGATCTGATTTTCGTTTTAGTTTAACTTTTCGCTCGTTTATCGGAATCAGGCGATTCAAGCGGCTGGAGTTTCATCTCGAAACCCTCTTCCTGTTTGACCAATGCAAACAAGTTTTTGCACTTGTAAAATTTGACCTAGATCCAGATTAGTAAACGAAGCTTGTTTCTTTTGCCGTTTGTCTTTCGTTGCTTCGTTCGATTTGGTTCTTTTTGCCAACCGGAGTTCTTAAGTTGAACTTTCTGGTTAGATCTCTTATTTGAGTTTTACCTGTGCATTAGTTGAGTACTTATTGTATGCTTGTTTGTTTGCGATAGAGTACCCGGAGTGCGCCGCTTGCTACTTCGAATCGCTAGGTTTCCGGATCATCAGCAAGGCAAGTAACACTTTGATCATACTTCCTACTACCCAGTTTTATTGCATTAGATCAACCTCACATATTGCATGATTAGGATCTAATTAAATTGTGGGTTTGTGAAGTAGTTGAGGTAGTACCTATTACCTGTTCATTATCAAACATTTGGGAGTTACTTCTACGTTTGTTTATTGTGCCATGCTATGCTAGTAGACATGGATTGGGTGAGTGTATCCATGACAGATGTGAGTTTGTTAAATTAATGGTTTATCTAAGGTGGCAACTTAAATACACATCTGGGTGGACTGAGGCACCTAGGTATTCCAGCGATTGCCTGGTTTTCTTTTGGACCGCCACCCAGGCTCAAAGGGATCATGAGATTATTTCATACTAGAAACTTCCGTGTGCAGCCACAAGCTACTATGGGCTCTAGCATAGTTGACTAAGTTGTGCGAACTCTTATAGTGGTAGACTAGCAGATGTAGGGGAAAGTAGGTGTAACGGTCTACCCGTTCGTAAGGTGTGAGCGCTTCTGAAAGACTATGTCTCGGTCATCCGTTTCTCAAACATCATGTAGTGCGAGAAATCAAACGGAGGAGATCGAGTCTTCTGGGGAAAGTGTGCAAACCTCTGCAGAGTGTATAAACTAATCATGGTTAGCCGTGTCCCTGGTTATGGACATCTTGAGTATCTAGTACTTGAATTATCATGTGAATCTCATCATGTTACTCTAATTAATTTGTTAGGTTTTTAATGTTGATGTTTAATTGGGATTGAGAGCGTGTCTACACTCTCAATGCTAAACAACCACCATGATAGTTAAATAAAACTTATTCCTTTGCAGTAGGGAAAAATTGGCTTTACGCAAAATTGTAACCATAGAGCTTTCCACCAGCCAAATATGCATATAGATTAGCCTTATTCTTTCATTGCTCTCTACGTGTTACATTGCCAGCATATTCCATGTGTTGACCCGTTTCGGGCTGCAACGTTAATGTTGCAGACTTTTCAGATGACGAGTAAGGTGCTTTTAGGTGATGGTTCTATACTCAGTGATGCCGTTGGAGTTGATGGACTCACTTATCTTCCAAGCCTTCCGCTGTTATCGTATTTAGATGGCCTTAAACCATATTTATTGTAATAAGTTCTCTTTTGGGACACTTGATGTATTAAGTGTGTGATTGCTACTTTGTTATAAATCCTTCAAGTATTGTGTGGTGTCAGTATTACTGATCCAGGGATGACACCGGAGCACAGAGATTGGACCGTTTGAGATCTGGTCGCTACAAGATGGTATCAGAGCACACGCTGACTGTAGGACACGACCACTAAGCTAAAGCCCTAGATCACTACTCACTCTTCTCATTCTGACTCCTCATCTTTTCTACTCTTTTAGGATGGCGGATGCAAGGAACAAGTTCACGCAACCGGATGAAGATACACCCTTTGGACGTCACTTGAAGGAAGTCACTAGATATCTGAACATAGGAGTACCAAGCTTCACTGGGACTTACAACGCCACATTACCTGAAGAAGAGCGCTGGATGATTCAAGTTCAAGTTCCAGGAAGGACGTTCATGCCAGTCACTGAGCCCATAGAGTTTTCTTTTGATACACCAACCTGGAGTCTAGGAAAGAGCATGACAACTCACATCGCCATGGGATGCATTGGAGAAGTTTACCGCAATGATCTCAAGGATACAATCTGCCAGATTTGTGGGCGCCGAGATGAGCACTAGGAGATGATCAGCACCAGGAAGGATAGATCAATTGCAGCTTTTATCCAGGAGTTAAACCAGCACATTCGACGTCAGGAGAACCAGATGTGCGCCGACATGATAGATCTGAAGAAGGCGAGGACAAGAATCAAGGAACTGGAGGAAGAACTCAAGGCTACACGTGAAGATTATGAAGAGGAAATCGAAGTATTAGTGGAGAAGAATGATGATCTGATCAAGAAGATTGGAATATTTATGGGAGGCCCTACACCAGTAGAAGAATAAGAACCCAAGGAGATTCGCCCAGAAGACTACATCATCATCGACAACACCGACTCGGATCCAGATGATAGCGATGATGACTATGTTGATGAAGCTGGAGCAGATATCATGGAGTCTGCAACCGAAGAATATTTCTAGTAGACCACCCCAACAGTAGTAGTATTCCACCATGTAATAGTAGTCTGAGCACTTTTGCGATAGTTAGATCGATTGTATGCCCTTGTTTGATTGAATGAAGTGAATTGTTTGCTTTTGCCTCATGTGCATATGGGTAGTGTTTTCTCTCTAGACCCCTCTCTATTCTTAAATCTCATCTTTTCTAAACCCTCAGATGCCCCTAAGACGTGACCCCGGATTTACCTTCCCACCGGAGCTCACCCAGTTGATCCAGCAGCAGAACACATTGATGCAGTTGCTAGTCCAGAATCAGAATCAGGGGAACAACAACAACCCACCATCACCACCACCACTTGTTGATCACTTAGCCCGTTTTCTTAGGTTGAATCCACCAGTGTTTTCTAGTAGCACCGAGCTGATAGTAGCACATGATTGGCTCCGCAAGACAGCAAGGGAGTTAACCACGGCAGGATGCACAGATGCGAAAAAGGTGAAGTTTGCCACACATCAGCTTGACGGACCCGCAGCATCATGGTGGGAGAATTTCATAGCCACTTTCCCTATCGACACTGTCACATGGGACCAGTTCCAGTAGGCTTTCCATACTGCCCATGTTTCAGCAGGAGCTATGGCCATGAAGAAGCGAGAGTTTCGCAACTTGCGCCAAGGAGGACGGACAGTTTGCCAGTATGTGGAGGACTTTAGTAAGCTAGCACGTTATGCCCTAGATGATGTTTCTACGGATGCAGCTAAGCAGGAGAAGTTTCTAGAAGGACTGAATGATGAGTTGAGCATGTAGTTGATGGTAGCAACCTTCAACAACTACCAGGAGTTGGTAGATCGTGCTCTCATGATTGAAGGGAAGTAGCAGCAGATTGAGAATCGCAAGAGGAAGTATGGACAAGGGAAGTACAATTCTGGAGCTCAGCAGAAGCCACGTTTTACCCCTAGACCGGGAGGACATTTTTAGCATACCCATGGAGGAGGTAGCTCGCACAATCATAATGGCACCAAGAATGGTAATGGTAATGGAGGAAGCAACGGCCAGAACCGCACCAACCCATCAACCCTAGCCAAGAGAGACCTGAGCCAAGTCACTTGCTTTAAGTGCTAGAAGACCGGACATGATGCCAATGAATCTCCTGAATCCCAGAATGGAAATGGCAATGGAAGCTCTAGGAAGAAGCTGAACCCTTTCAACAGGGGATAGGTGAACCACGTTAACGTGGAGGAGGTTGAAGAGCAGCCGGATGCAGTAATCGATAAGTTTTGGGTTAAGTCATTTACTGCACTCATTCTTTTCGATACTGGTGCATCGCATTCATACATATCAAGGGGATTTGTAGATAAGTATAACCTGCCCACCAAAGTTCTTAGAACACCTATGCTAGTAAGCTCACCAGGAGCGGAATATATGGCTAGTAAGGGATGTTTTCAAGTGCCATTGAGTATAGGTAGGCATGTGTTTCCCTCGGATTTGATCATTTTGGAATCACAAGGTTTGGATGTAATTCTGAGTATGGATTGGCTGTCGATGTATGGAGGAAACATCGATTGCGCTAGTAAGTCAATTTTGCTTACCACCCCAGAAGGAAGAAGGATCAAGTATGTATCCCGGCATGTGCCCAAAAGGACTCAAGTAAATTCGTTAACATGAGTTTTGCAGGAGGAAGTACCAGTAGTGAAGGATTTCCCTGATGTATTTCCAGAGGAGTTGCCAGACATGCCACCGGATAGAGATATTGAGTTTTTGATTGAGCTTTTGCCAGGCATAGGGCCAATATCTAAGAGACCATATAGGATGCCCGCAAAGGATTTGGAAGATATTAAGAAGCAGATTAAGGAGTTACTGGATAAAGGATATATCCGCCCAAGTTCTTCGCCTTGGGGATCGCCGGTACTTCTAGTGGAGAAGAAGGATGGATCGTTAAGGATGGTTGTTGATTATCGAGGATTGAATGAAGTAACCATCAAGAACAAGTACCCACTACCGATGATCAATGATCTATTTGATTGATTGCAAGGAGCTAAGGTATTTTCCAAGATCGATCTACGATCAGGATACCATCAGTTGAAGATTCAAGAACAGGATATACCTAAGACAGCTTTTACCACTAGGTATGGACTGTACGAGTATACGGTTATGTCAGTTGGTCTAACTAACGCACCTGCATATCTTCTGAACATGATGAACAAGGTGTTTATGGAGTTTTTGGATAAGTTCGTCATAGAGTTCATTGATGATATTCTGGTTTACTCAAAGAATGAAGAGGAGCATAAGGAGCATTTGCGTTTGGTACTTGGTAAGCTCAGAGAACATTAGTTATATGCCAAGTTTAGCAAATGTGAGTTTTGGTTGAAGGAAGTTGGATTTCTCGGACACGTTATATCCGGAGAAGGTATAGCAGTAGATCCCACCAAGGTTGACACTGTGACAAATTGGGAAGCGCCAACAACAGTTGGAGAGCTCCGGAGTTTTCTTGGACTCGTAGGATACTACCGGAGATTCATTGAAAATTTCTCAAAGATTGCAAAGCCTATGATGGAGTTGTTGAAGAAGGATACCAAGTTCATATGGATTGAAGAGTGTGAGGCCAGTTTCCAGGAGTTGAAGAAACATTTGGTTACATCACTAGTGTTGATTTTGCCAGATCAGACCAAGGATTATGAGGTGTATTGTGACGCTTCACGTCGAGGACTTGGAGCAGTGCTTATGCAGGAAGGAAGAGTTGTTTCCTATGCCTCACGACAGCTTAAGCCTCATGAGTTGAATTATGCTACACATGATTTGGAGTTAGCAGCCGTAGTGCATGCATTGAAAACCTGGAGACACTTTCTCATTGGAAACCATTGTGAAGTGTACACGGATCACAAGAGTTTGAAGTATATTTTCATGCAGAAGGAGTTGAATCTCAGGCAAAGGAGATGGTTGGAGCTCATCAAGGATTATGATATAAGATTGCATTATCACCCTGGAAAGGCTAACATAGTAGCTGACGCGTTGAGCCGTAAAAGCCATGTCAACACCTTAATGACGAGAGATTTACCAAGGGAGTTAGCTGAAAATCTTCATGAGCTATGTTTGGAGATAGTCCCGAGAGGCTATGTAGCAGCATTGGAGATTCAGTCTACTCTGATGGATAAGATCAGAGAAGCTCAAAGGACTGACAAGGAGATTGCTTCTATTAAGGAGAAAATGAGCAAAGGAAAAGCTAAAGGATTTCATGAGGATGAGCACGATACCTTATGGTTTGAAGACCGTGTTTAAGTGCCTAATGATTCAGAGATCAGGAAGTTAATTCTGCAAGAGGCCCATGATTCACCATATTCAATTCACCCAGGAAATACCAAGATGTATTTGGATTTTAAGGATACTTTCTGGTGGATCGGAATGAAGAAGGAGATTGCGGAGTATGTAGCAGTTTGTGATGTATGTCAGAGAGTAAAGGCAGAGCATCAGAAGCCAGCAGGATTGTTACAACCATTGCCAATACCCAAATGGAAGTGGGATAAGTTAGGCATGGATTTTATCACAGGATTTCCCAGAACATGTTCAGGCTATGACTCGATTTGGGTTGTAGTCGATTGTTTGACAAAGGTAGCCCATTTCATTCCGGTAAAGACTACCTATACTAGTGCCAAGTTGGCAAAGATATACATGACCAGGATCGTATGTCTGCATGGAGTTCCAAGGAGCATTGTATCAGATAGAGGAACCCACTTTACCTCAAAGTTCTGGAATCAGTTGCATGAAACTTTGGGTACCAGGCTAGAATTTAGTACAACTTTCCATCCACAGACAGATGGACAGACCGGGAGAGTCAATTAGATTTTGGAGGATATGCTGAGAGCTTGTGCGCTAGATTACGGATCTAGTTGGGATGAGAATTTTCCATATGCAGAGTTCTCTTATAACAACATTTATCAATCCAGTTTGAAGATGGCCCCTTTCGAAGCTTTGTACGGAAGAAGGTGCAGAACACCATTGTCATGGGATGAAGTTGGAGACCGACAGTGGACCAGATCTGATTAAGGAGTCTGAACAGAAAGTGAAATTGATTCGCGATAGGCTCAAGGTAGCCCAATCCAGGCAGAAGAGCTACGCAGATTCAAAACGCAAGGAGACAGTTTACAAAGTCAGAGACCGAGTTTATTTTCGAGTATCTCCACTTTGAGGAGTTAAGCATTTTGGAGTTAAGGGAAAGTTAGCACCACGTTTTGTAGGACCATACAAAGTTTTGGAATGCATGGGAGAAGTAGCCTACAAGCTGGAATTACCCGAAGGATTGTCAGGAGTTCACGATGTATTCCACGTTTCCTAGTTGAAGAAGTGCCACGCAGAGATGGCTGATATACCGCTGAGAGATACAGTGCCTATGAGGAGAAACCAGTCAAGATTCTTGAGTATTCCAGTCGAATCACCCGCAGCTAGGTTATCAAGTTTTACAAAGTTCAGTGGAGCCACCACACCGAGGATGAAGCCACCTGGGAACGAGAGGAAGATCTGTTGAAGGACCACCCTCACCTATTTTCTAGCCAACCCGAATCTCGAGGGCGAGATTCATGTTAAGGGGGGTAGGTTTGTAACATCCCAAATTTTTAATTTGGAATGTTATACACTAGATCATCATTGCATATCATATTTTATTGCATATTGGTTGATCCTAGAAATTTCATGCAACTCAAGGACCCTCGAAGAGAGTTGGGGATTTCGTTATTTTCATATTTGAGTTTTCTCAAATTTTGAAAATAGGATCATTTGATTTTGTTTATTTTATCTTCAATTATTTCTATTATAAAAATATGAGAGAGGGAATAAAATGACTTTCCCAAAATAAAGAAATATTGAGGATTTAATAGTAAAATCAAATAAGATTTTATTTTGGTTTTACTTGCCATTTTATTTGAATTTAGGAAAATGCGCAGTTTTGAAAATTGCATTTAGGCCCCAAATAAATGTTCATTATGTGCGGCTTGATTTTAGAAGCCGGGGAAAATTTATTTTGGGATTTTTGGAGTCCGTTTAGTATTCCTTTTGTTTTTTCTGAGCGTAATGTTTTTTTTTAAAAATTCGAACCGGCCTAACCGGGCCGTGTCCGACGAGGACACCTGACCTGGCCGGCCTTTATAGCCACGAGGGCCTGAGCGGAGCCACAGCCCCAGCCGAAACCCTAGCCGCCTCGATCCGCGTGCCGCCGCCGCCTCCCGCCGCCGCCACCGTTTTCGCCGTCGTTCACTGGAGCTGCGCCGCCACGCCGTCGTTTGCCGGAGCCGCCCGAGGTAGCCGCCGTTGCCTTGGTTTTTGTGAAGAAAACCAATTGGTTTTTTTATGAAAACATAGATCCGTTTTTTTATTTTCTCTGGTTCGGTTTATTTTTCCGGTTTAGTTTATTTAGCGAGCGTTCGCTCGTTCGTTCGTTTTAACGAACGCGTTCATCGTTTAGAACCAGATAACGAACATTCGTTCGTTAATCTGTTCGTCGTTTTTCTTTTTCTCGGATTAAATCCGCGATTTTCTGATCGCGATTTCTGATCCGATTTTCGTTTTAGTTTAAGTTTTCGCTTGTTTATCGAAATCAGGCAATTCAAGCGCCTGGAGTTTCGTCTCGCAACCCTCTTTCCGTTTAATAACTCAAACAAGTTTTTGCCTCTGTAAAATTTGACCTAGATCCAGATTAGTAAACAAAGCTTGTTTCTTTTGTCGTTTGTCTTTCGTTGCTTCATTCAATTTGGTTCTTTTTGCCAACCGGAGTTCTTAAGTTGAACTTTCTGCTTATATCTCTTATTTGAGTTTTACCTATGCATTAGTTGAGTACTTATTGTATGCTTGTTTGTTTGCGATATAGTATCCGGAGTGCGCCGCTTGCTACTTCGAATCGCTAGGTTTTGCGGATCATCAGCAAGGCAAGTAACACTTTGATCATACTTCCTTTACCCAGTTTTATTGCATTAGATCAACCCTCACACGTTGCATGATTAGGATCTAATTAAATTGTGGGTTTGGGAAGTAGTTGAGGTAGTACCTATTACCTGTTCATTATCAAACCTTTGGGAGTTACTTCTACGTTTGTTTATTATGCCATGCTATGCTAGTAGACGTGGATTGGGTGAGTGTATCCATGACAGATGTGAGTATGTTAAATTAATGGTTTATCTAAGGTGGCAACTTAAATACACATCTGGGTGGATTGAGGCACCTGGGTATTCCAGCGATTGCCTATTTTTCTTTTGGACCGCCACCCAGGCTCAAAGGGATCATGAGATTATTTCATACTAGAAACTTCCGTGTGCAGCCACAAGCTACTATGGGATCTAGCATAGTTGACTAAGTTGTGCTAACTCTTACAGTGGTAGACTAGCAGATGTAGGGGAAAGTAGGTGTAACGGTCTACCCGTTCGTAAGGTGTGACCGCTTCTGAAAGACTACGTCTCGGTCATCCGTTTCTCAAACATCATGTAGTGCGAGAAATCAAAAGGAGGAGATCGAGTCTTGTGGGGAAAGTGCGCAAACCTCTACAGAGTGTATAAACCAATCATGGTTTGCCGTGTCCCCGGTTATGGACATCTTGAGTATCTAGTACTTGGATTATCATGTGAATCTCATCATGTTACTCTAATTAATTTGTTGGGTTTTTAATGTTGATGTTTAATTGGGATTGAGAGCGTGTCTACACTCTCAATGTTTAACAACCACCATGATAGTTAAATAAAACTTATTCCTTTGCAGTAGGGAAAAATTGGCTTTACGCAAAATTGTAACCATAGAGCTTTCCACCAGCCAAATATGCATATAGAATAGCCTTATTCTTTCATTGCTCTCTATGTGTTACATTGCTAGCATATTCCATGTGCTGACCCATTTCGGGCTGCAACGCTAATGTCGCAGACTTTTCAGACGACGAGTAAGGTGCTTTTAGGTCGTGGTTCTATACTCAGTGATGCCGTTGGAGTTGATGGACTCACTTATCTTCCAAGCCTTCTGCTGTTATCGTATTTAGATGGCCTTAAGCCATATTTATTGTAATAAGTTCTCTTTTGGGACACTCGATATATTAAGTGTGTGATTGCTTGTGGGGACCCCGACTCATAAGTCGTGATCACCGAATGCACGTGTACAGTGATCCCAGAGATCAATGCTCACTGAACACACAGAAGCTGAATAACAAGAGTCTTACATCCATACATACCCTATTACACAAGTAGGACCATTATGGTCAAGTCTTGATTATAACATTGCAGCGGAAATCTCCGTCGATAACTTGGACCCATGCCATCTGCCTTAACCCTACAGGCATTCTGACTGGGAAGCATCCTAGCTCGCATGTTCGTCACCGAGGTAGTCTTCTTCATATTATGTTCTTTCATGCCTGGCCAATAAAATAACCAGTGGCAAGCCAATGAGTACTTAGAATGTACTCGCAAGCAACCCATGTTTTGGTTCAAGATACAACAATGCATGATATAGGTAAATTTTTTTTGCGGAAAGCTAGTTTTTGAGTGCAATGACATGTTCAACAACTCGTAAGACATGCATCAGGAGAATTCAAGTAACCAAGAGGACATGTTACAGATATCAACACAAAGGGAGTGGGCTCCAACCCAACTCATCCATGTCAAGTCCTTTGACTTGACCCAAGTAGTTCTTCCCACACACACTGGTTTGTAAACAAGTGGACGTAGCCCAAGAGCGGTTACCCAACTGTCCTTGACCGTGGACACGGCTATTCTAATAGTTTTACACTCTGCAGAGGTTGCACACTTTACCCACAAGATCCGGGGAACTTCCGTGTCATCCACGACCCGCGGTACCTCAAGTACCCGGGGTAAGCACCCGATCACTATCTTTCCCTAGACGACACTAACATAGAGTCCACTCGATTGGCAGTAACCCCCATGCCCAACATTTCACATCTTAAAATTGTGGAGCCTCGCTCCCATTTTCATCACATACCACAAGCACAGTGTACCAACGGTGTGTCCGGTGCCCTGTGAAGACAGTCATGGCCGCCCTACCTGGCACGACCCCATCCCGAGAGAGAGCACCAACTCTCCCCCGTCACTAGTAATGTAGGCTCCAAGCTAGTATCGACCTAGGTAATCAATAATGCCCTTTCCCATACAAGGGTAGAGTGGTTGCGCATGTAAGGTTGGAATAACGGTCGCAACTTAAACCAATCCGTTTTGAAAACAACACACACACTTGCCTCGGTACATCACTTCGTCATCAAGTGGATACCCAACTCATCATCTCCCTCGGGCATAAGTGGCACCTGACGAGGTTTTCGAAAAGTCCTTTGAAAATACTTTGTCTCCATCACCATGCATATTCCCATCCCTTTTGCGTAGCACTACTTAGCATCCTATCTACTCCCACCGGCATAACCCTCATAAGGAGGTAGGGTCATGCACAATGCAAGTATCAACGAGGAAGTAACAGAGGCAACCCATCAAAGTGGTTACCATCTCATCATGATTCCGATGCAACACTAATAAAGTGCTATATGACATGCATAAAAAGGGTTTCATAAATATGGTCAAAGGGCTGCTTGCCTATTTTAACAAAGTCTTCGAGGTCTTCAAATATCTCTGGTCCAACTCCAAGCATTTCGTCTACTTCGTCAACTATCGTCGAAAGCAACCATAATAAGCAACACAACAAGGCAGGAAATGAAAGTGCTCTAAAAATATTAATTTGACTTTTCTAGGACATCTCTGGTTATATGAAAATTAACCAGAGTGGTTTCATTGGAATTGGGTCAGTGGATATTTCTAAACATTTGGATATGATGGAATCAAGGGGTTTATGGATTTGCAAGAGGTGTATAGAAATATTATTTTGAAAAATGAGCAAGGATACCCATTTAACAAGGCATGATTTTAGAAGCATCTAGGAGTTGGTTTCACTGGTTTTGGAGTTCAAATGATTTCTCTATGAATTTGCAAAGTTGGCTATATATGAAGAAATAGACCATTATTTGAGGTGATACAGAAAGTATTAGTAAAAATGTTCAAAAACTAAGTTTTGAACTTATAGACATCTAGGATTTTGAATCATGGAATTTAGATCAAAAATGGGCTCTCTGTGATTTTCTAAAGTTTATCACAGAAATGGAAAAATAGGATTTTGATAAATATTTCTGAGGAGAAAGTTTTTGGAAAAATGTGCAAATAGCACCATGTGATAGATCATGATTTGTGGATCCCCTAGAAATTTGAATAATCAAATTTGGATATCATTTGAATTATTTGTGGATTTTACAAGTTTACAGAAAAATAAAAAGAAAAGGGGAAGGGTTTTACCCTTATCCTGCGCACTGGGCGAGGGATAGGCAGCGGGCCGGCCCAGCGGCTCAGCTGCGCGGGTGGCAGGGGCAACGTCGAAGGCGCCCCGGGCGGAGTACGCCTTCGCCGCGCGTGAAGCGGGTTTGCTCCCGGCCCGTCTCCACTTAAACGGGCGGGGCCCACCCACCGGGTCGCTGACGAGCGGGGCCCGGTGCTCAGGACGTCTCCTACCTCCCGCTCGAACAGAGCAGAGGCAGGAGAGGCGAGGCCGAGCGGGTGCCGGCATTCTCCCCAGCGTCACCAGCCATCCCCGGCGATGCCCAGCACACCGGCGGGTTCAGGAGGCCGAGGTGCATCCGCCAAGGTGCGCCATGTCTGTAGGGGTGGTCGGATGCGAGCGCACCATCGGCCGTGGCGGGCGAAGCTGGCGGTGGTGATGGAACTCCATGGAACGGCCACGGGGAGGAGAGGGAGAAGCACGGGAGGGGCTCGTGGTGATGGTGGTGGTGCTCTAGTGCGGTCGAGAGGGAAGGAGGAGGAGAGGTGGGCACGAATTTAGGCGGAGTCCGGCGGCTCGGCTCCGGCCATGGGGAGCGATGGAGGGCTCGGGGAGAGTTTTGGCTTCGTCCCGTGGGTCTCTGGGAGGGAGAGAGGGTGAGTGGTGAGGAGAGGAGGCCTCGGGGAGGCCCTTAAATAGGCGGGCGACGGTCCACCGAGGACTCGTGCGCCGGCGAGCTCGTTGCCGTCACCACGGGTCACAGGAGCTCGTCGCGGTGTGTCTGGGGCGTTCCTAGATTCGGTCCAGAGCTAGGGGAGAGAAGAGAGAGAGAGCAGGGGGGGCCAGGGGCACCGCGCGTGTGATCTTGCTCACTGGTGCACTCGGGCGGCTGGCGCGCGTGCGAGCAGGGGCAGGAGGAGGGAGAAGGAGGAGGGGGCTGACCGGCTGTCATGTTGAGGACGCCGAGGAGCATCGTCGGGCGTGCTGGGGAGGCCCGAGGTGGCCGGAGGTGCTTGGCAGGGGGCGGCTACAGTGCGGGAGCGCACTGTAGCGCGCTCCAGAGCGCCCAAATGGCATGCCATGGCATTTTATATGCCTTGTGGGCGCGTCCACTAATGTCTGGTAGCTCTAGGAGGGAGTAAATAAAGGGGAGGAAGCATTGGATGCCATGGAGGGCCACTGGAATGAGGAGGGAGGTGAGAAAGGAGAAGAATGCTGCTGTCCAGAAGGGTAAATGGGGGTGTTTCACCCCTCAATCATTGAGCTGAGGCCAGGGAAGAGTTACTGGAGATAGGAGAAGACTAGGAGGAGATGTGGTAAAAAGTTGAGCTCAAGGAGAATAGTGTAAGTGGTCAAAATGGTGATTTTTGAAAAGTGACAGAAGGTGTTTGATGCAAATTTGGGCAAGCAAATTAACTCCACTTGACATGAGAATTAACAAGGATCAAGTGTCACACATAATTGTGGTTGACCACCAAGTTTGAGTCCATTTTGAGAAAGTTGCCAATGCAACTTTTGTAAACCCTAGAAATCAACAGAAATGGCTTTACCAAGATTTAGTCGTGCAAATCTATTCTCCTTGATGCACCACTTGGTGTAGTGTCATCATTTGAGGATTTGAACATGTCCACAAAAATTCAGATCAAAAGGACACACTTGGCAATGTAGAGTTGTTCAAATTTGGTTCTGGACAGAAAGGGTTTTGGGGTACTTTGATCAAGATAACATTCTCTCCAACTTGTGCCATTTGGTCTAGATGCATTATTACACCATTTGAGCATGTGCACCAAGTTTGAGAGCATTTGGACATGTTTGACAGTGCAAAAATGTTCAAACTTGAAAAAGGACAGAAGTGGTTTTGAGAGGGTTTCATGGGGTTATACTATTCTCCATGACATGGTACTTGGCAAGATCATCAAAAATGTCATATGTGACATGTTAGAATTTTCTTGGATTTTTATGAAAATATTTCCTGTAGAAATATTTCAAATCCTTGAAATGAGCAGAAATGGTTTTGGGAGGTTTTGTCCAATATTTTGATCATGACCATGTGTTGAAACTCATATATATATATGGAAAATATATGTCCATTGAGTCTCCCTAATTTTTCTCAATTTTTTTAAAGCTTTAAAATAATTTTAACCTATTAAAGACCATTTCTGGCCTTAAGAAAAAGCCTTTAAATCAAATAGGAAAATAACTTTTAAAATTATATTTTTGTGGTTTCTGGGTATCCTATATCTAATAGGAGTCAAATATATTTTTGGAAAGATTTTTACTACCCTGAATTAAGTACTTGCAGTACAAATCTTAATTCAGGGGTTTTTGGAAAACTAATTTTTGAAAATACTTTTTGGCCAAATTATTTTTGTAAGAAAATACTATATTGCTCTATACACATGGCATGATCATTGGTTCAAGAGTTTGGAGCAAGGAGATGAAGTATAGGAGTTGGAGGATTTATTTGATTTTTAGAGCACTTGCAAACAACAGACAAAATCCAAACAAGGCAAGGTCCAAAACACTCAAAAGTTTTTGTCAAACCACATTTTATCATGATTTATTAGCTTAAGTATTGTGGCATGAAAATCAGGGTGTGACATTGCTACTCTGTTATAAATCCTTCAAGTACTGTGTGGTGTCAGCATTACTGATCCAGGGATGACACCGGAGCACAGAGATTGGACCGTTTGAGGTCTGGTCGCTACATGTGACCTCAATACCTTGAATTGAACTATAATTGTTGACTTGCCGGTGTCGACCTGCTGGTGTCGGCTCGTCACTGGTGTCTTGAGTAGTAATCATCAATGATAGTGAATCGGAGTGATTGGATCACAGAGTCGAGGAAGCGAACAACGCAAAAGGTCAGGCGGCGGCTGTGTGCACATACATGAGAATAGGAAGACCAGATCACACGAAGCTATGAACATGCTTATCACGGTGGCAGTTCACTTGTGGGCTTTTGGGCTTTGTGTCGAGCGTTGCATTTTTAGTTGATGGGTTCAGCCCCTTATTATTTATTGGGGTCACAGCATGGTACGTACATGTGTACTATACGCGACCAAAAAAAATCGTTGGGTTCATCTGAACCCAACACTAGTACGCTGGATACGCCCCTGGTTGATGTGAGACTATCTTCTCCATTTTGTCTTCTCCACAACCACCCCTCTATTCCACCTATAGTGCTATATCCATGGCTCATGCTCATGTATTGCGCAAAGATTGAAAAAGTTTGAGAACATCAAAAGTATGAAACAATTGCTTATCTTTTCATCGGGGTTGTGCATGATTAAATATTTTGTGTGATGAAAGATAGAGCATAGCCAGACTATATGATTTTGTAGGGATAACTTTCTTTGGGCATGTTATTTTAAGAAGACATGATTGCTTTGTTAGTATGCTTGAAGTATTATTGTTTTTATGTCAATATTAAACTTTTTTCTTGAATCTTTCGGATCTGAACATTCATGCCACAATAAAGAAAATTACATTGATAATTATGTTAGGTAACATTTCACATAAAAAATCTGTTTTTATCATTTACCTACTCGAGGACGAGCAGGAACTAAGCTTGGGGATGCTTGATACATCTCCAACATATCTATAATTTTTATTGTTCCATGCTATTATATTATCTATTTTGGATGTTTAATGGGCTTTAATATGCTCTTTTATATTATTTTTGGGACTAACCTATTAACTGGAGGCCCAGTGCGAGTTTCTGTTTTTTGCCTATATTAAGTTTTGCAGAAAAGGAATACGAAATGGAGTACAAACAGAATGAAACCTTCGCGATGATCTTTCTTGGACCGAAAGCAATCCAGAAGACTTGGAGGCGAAGTATGGAACTTCACGAGGAAGCCACGAGCCAGGGGGGCGCACCCAAGGGGTAGGCGCGCCCCCACCCTCGTGGGCCCCTCGTATCTCCACCGACGTACTTATTTTGCATATATATATATATATATATATATATATATATATATATATACTCTTATACCCTAGAAACCTCAGGAAGAGCCACAAAACCACTTTTCCACCGCCGCAACCTTCTGTACCCCTGAGATCCCATCTTGGGGCCTTTTTCGACGATCTGCCGGTGGGGGAATCAATAACGGAGGGCTTCTACATCAACACCATTTCCTCTCCGATGAAGCGTGAGTAGTTTACCACAGACCTTCCGGTCCATAGTTATTAGCTAGATGGCTTCTTCTCTCTCTTTGATTCTCACTACAAAGTTCTCCCAATGTTCTTGGAGATCTCATCGATGTAATACTCTTTTGCGGTGTGTTTGTCGAGATCCAATGAATTGTGGCTTTAGGAACAAGATTATCTATGAATATTATTTGGTTCTTGTCTGAATTCCTATATACATGATTTTATATCTTTGCAAGTGTCTTAGAATTATCAGTTTAGTTTGGCCTACTAGATTGATCTTTCTTGCAATGGGTGAAGTGCTTAGCTTTGGGTTCAATCTTGCGGTGTCCTTTCCCAGTGATAGTAGGGGCAGCAAGGCACGTATTGTATTGTTTCCATCGAGGATAAAAAGATGGGGTTTATATCATATTTCTTGAGTTTATCCCTCTACATCATGTCATCTTGCTTAATGCGTTACTCCGTTCTTATGAACTTAATACTTTAGATGCATGCTGGATAGCGGTAATTGTGTGGAGTAATTGTATTAGATGCAGAATAGTTTCGATCTACTTGACACGGACATGATGCCTATATTCATGATCATTGCCTTAGATATCTTCATAACTATGCGCTTTTCTATCAATTGCTCGGTAGTAATTTGTTCACCCACCGTAATACATGCTATCTTGAGAAAAAGCCACTAGTGAAACCTATGGCCCCCGGGTCTCTTTCCTATTATATTACATCTCTTTTATTTACATCGCATATCGTTTACTATTTTTCAATCTTTACTTTCCAATCTATACAACAAAAATACCAAAAATATTTACTTTACTATCTCTTTTTGATCTCACTTTTGTGAGTGACCGTGAAGGGATTGACAACCCCTTTATCGTGTTGGTTGCAAGGTTCTTGATTGTTTGTGCAGGTACTAGGTGACTTGTGCGTTGTCTCCTACTGGATTGATACCTTGGTTCTCAAAACTGAGGGAAATACTTATGCTACATTGCTGCATCACCCTTTGCTCTTTAAGGGAAAACCAACGCATGCTCAAGAGGTAGAAAGAAGGATTTCTGGCGCCATTGCCGGGGAGATCTACGCCAAGTCAAGACATACCAAGTACCCACCATAAACTCTTCTCCCTCACATTACATTATTTGCCATTCGCCTCTCGTTTTCCTCTCCCCCACTTCACAAAATTTACCATTTTATTCACATCTTTTCCGTTCGTCGGTTTCTTGTCGTATCTGTTTTTGTGTGCAACCTTGTTTGCCGTTATTATGGATAGTTCTTCCTCTATCGCTTGCATTCTCGAGAACATGGTTCTCAACTTTAAACAAAGGGGAGGAGAAAATTTAAAAGATAGTCCACAGATACTACCCATTTCATTGATACCATTGCATATGTAGTGCAGACCCTTGCTTGCGAGTACTTTGGATGAGTACTCACTGTTGCTTTGCTCCCCCTTTCCCCCCTTTTTCCTTTCTTCTCGGATGCCACAACCAGATACTAGAGCCCAGAGCCAGACGCCACCTACGACGAGTCCTACTACACCGTGGGTGCCTACTACTACGTTTAGGCCGCTGATGACCGAGAGTTGTTTAGGAGGATCCCAGGCAGGAGGCCTTGATAACCCACAAGTATAGGGGATCGCGACCGTTTTTGAGGGTAGAGTATTCAACCCAAATTTATTGATTCGACACAAGGGGAGCCAAAGAATATTCTCAAGTATTAACAGTTGAGTTGTCAATTCAACCGCACCTGAAAGACTTAATATCTGTAGCAAAGTATTTAGTGGCAAAGTAATATGGAAGTAGCGGTAATGGTGGCAAAAGTAATAGTATTGGTTTTGTAGTGATTGTGACAGTGGCAACGGAAAAGTAACTAAACAAAGATCAATATGTGGAAAGCTCGTACGTAATGGATCGGTGATGGATAATTATGTCGGATGCGATTCCTCATGCAACAGTTATAACATAGGGTGACACAGAACTAGCTCCAGTTCATCAATGTAATGTAGGTATGTATTCCGAATATAGTCATACGTGCTTATGGAAAAGAACTTGGATGACATCTTTTGTCCTACCCTCCCATGGCAGCGGGGTCCTATTGGAAACTAAGGGATATTATGGCCTCCTTTTATTAGAGTACCGGAACAAAGCATTAACACTTAGTGAATACATGAACTCCTCAAACTATAGTCATCACCGGGAGTGTGATGCCCCGATTCAATCGTACACTAATCATACACGCAAACGTGTACGATCAATATTAGGGACTCATGGGAGGATATCACAACACAACTCTACAAATAAAATAAGTCATACAAGCATCATATTACAAGCCAAGGGCCTCGAGGGCTCGAATGCAAGAGCTCGATCATAGACGAGTCAGCGGAAGCAACAATATCTGAGTACTGACATAAGTTAAACAAGTTTGCCTTAAGAAGGCTAGCACATACAGGGATACAGATCGAAAGAGGCGCAGGCCTCCTGCCAGGGATCCTCCTAAACTACTCCTGGTCGTCGTCAGCGGGCTGCACGTAGTAGTAGGCACCTCCAGTGTAGTAGGAGTCGTCGTCGACAGTGGCGTCTGGCTCCTGGGCTCCATAGTCTGGTCGCATCAATCGGGTATAGAAAGGGGAAAAGGGGGGAGCAAAGCAACCGTGAGTACTCATCCAAAGTACTCGCAAGCAAGGAACTACACTACATATGTATGCATTCGTATCAAATGGAAAAGGGGTAACATATGTGGACTGAACTGCAGAATGCCAGAATAAGAGGGGGATAGCTAGTCCTCCGAAGACTATGCTTCTGGTAACCGAAGATCGCGACTATTCGAATAGATTAACTTCCCTGCAAGGGTGCACCACAATTCCCAACATGCTCGATCCCCTTTGTCCGGACACAGTTTCCTGGGTCATGCCCGGCCTCGGAGATCAACACGTTGCAGCCCTACCTAGGCACAACAAAGAGGTCAGCACGCCGGTCTAAATCCTATGGCGCAGGGGTCTGGGCCCATCGCCCATTGCACACCTGCACGTTGCGAACATGACCGGCGAGCAGACCTAGCCTCCCTTATACAAGAGCAGGCATTCCAGTCCAACCCGGCGTGCGCCGCTCAGTCGCTGACGTCACAAAGGCTTCGGCTGATACCACGACGTCGAGTGCCCATAACTGTACCCTCTTAGTTGGTTAGTGCGTATAGGCCAGTGGCTAGACTCAGATCAAATACCCAGATCTCGTTAAGCGTGTTAATTGAATTAACCGCGGACGCCGACTAGGACCAGTCCCACCTCTCTCCTAGGTGGTCTCCACCTACCCTGTCGCTCCGCCACAAAGATCCACTCAGAGGGCCGTCAGGACAAACGTCCTTTCGGACCCAATCCGTGAATCACTCGCGGGTACTCTTCGAGCCAACCCGTCTTTAGTCACCACAAGTATCATATAACATGTATATAAGTATATACCCGTGATCACCTCCTGAGTGGTCACGGCCCAATAGTATAGCATGGCAGGCAGACAAGAATGTTGGGCCACTGATGGTAAACTAGCATCCTATACTAAGCATTTAGGATTGCAGGTAAGGTATCAACAATTGTAGCAACAATGACAGGTTGTGCATCAGAATAGGATTAACGGAAAGCAGTAACATGCTACACTACTCTAATGGAAGCAGTAGAGAGAAGAGTAGGCAATATCTAGTCATTAAGGGGGGGGGCTTGCCTGGTTGATCTGGCAAGAAAGAGGGGTCGTCAACAGCGTAGTCGATCGGGGCACCAGCAGCGGCGTCAGCCTCGGTGTCTAGCGAGATAAGAGGGGGACGAAACAATAAATATTAAGCAAACAGATGCATAGCGATGCATGACATGACAAGTAGCGGTGCTACGGGTGCCCTAACGCGGTATGAGGTGGTACCGGTGAAGGGGGAAAACATCCGGGAAAATATCCCCGGTGTTTCGCATTTTCGGACAAATGAACCGGAGGGGGAAAGTTGCGTGTTCACTATGGTAGGGATGCGTGGAGGATGAACGGGCTGCGTATCCGGGTTCGTCTCATCGTTCTGAGCAACTCTCATGTACAAAGTTTTTCCATCCGAGCTACGGTTTATTTTATATTGATTTTTAAAAGAATTAAATAATTTTTAGCATTTATTTAATTATTTTAATTCAACACTATCCAGAACAGTGCATACTAACGTCAGAATGACGTTGGCAGTCAACAGAGGTGTTGACTGGTCAAATCGACATATGGGTCCAGTGGGACCCACCTGTCATACACTGTTTAGGTTAATCAGGGTTTAACTAATCTAGTTACTGTTTAGTTAATTAACACTAGTTAATTAGGTTAATTAAACATTAATTAATTAACTTAATTGATTTAATTAAGTAAGTAATTAATATATTATTATTATTATTTTTAAGAAAACGTTCTGGGGGTCAGGCCCCACATGTCATTCGCCTAGAAGTTCTAACGGGCACTGGGCAGTAGCGGTGCCCGAGCGATGCTTAACGGAGCAGAGCCCCATGGGGGAGACCGAACCCGGGCGACGGAGGACGCGCGCGGGGGCGAAGTGTGCGGACTAGCGCGGTGCTCCAGGGGCGCGGGCGTGCAAGAAGAAGCGGCGAGCGACGCGCGCGTGCACGCAGAGCGCTGCGGTGGCGATGCATGGGCAGGGGCACCGCGAGCTGTACGGGGGCGAGCGGGCGCTGGCTCGCGGGCATGCGAGTGATGTGCTAGGGCAGAGGCGGGAAGCAGGGGGCGAGGCCATGGCCGGAGCGGGACACGACCGGCGGGAGGGCGGCGATGGGGTTGCAGAGGCGGGGCAGAGCTGAGGGAGCCGAGCTGTGCGCGACAAAGGGAGGCCTCGGCGGAGCGGGAGGGTGCGGTGTCACATGCAAGCGAGAGGGGGGCGGCGGGCGCGTGGGTCTGCGAGGCGACAGCAGCACCGGCGAGGCGGGACCACGCACGGGGCGAGCGGCGAGCGGGAACCAGAGCGGATGCGGTCAGAGTCAGGCGTGGGTGAGGCGAGGTCGAACGAGGCACGGGCGAAGCGTGGGCAGCGCCCGGCTATGGGCGCGGTCGTGGACGCGCACGGACGGGGGTGGGCGCAGCACGGGGTGGCCGTGGGGGCGGATGGCGCGAGCGCGGTGGTCGGCGGGCAAAGGGAGAGACAGAGGGGGTCCCTCACCCTACGTTGCAGGGGATCGGGCGGCGAGGGTCGATGGCGCTCATTGGGGAGGATGATGGGGACAAGCAACGAAGACTGGGAGTGGTCCGATGACGATGTGGTCGAGTGTCAGGGATCGGCGACGGAGAGGACGCCGGTGATGGCACGGATGAGCGGCGAGGGGCCCTGATGGGCAGTGCCAGGGCGATGGGAAACGGCGTCGAGGGAGATTTCATCCCCGATCCAGATCTGGATCGAGGGAGGGGGAAGGAGGGACGTGGGGAGTGAGTGGGGGAGTGGGCTAAGGGTTCGGTTGCTTGGGGGATAAGGTGGGACGGGATGGGCCTTCTGGTGGCCTGATGGCTAGCTGGGTCGAGGCTCACTGAGGGAGGGGTTTTTTCTCTTTTGTTTTAGTTTAGTTACTGTTTTCTATTTTCTTTTATTTCTTCTTTTCTGTTTTATTAATTTTTCGTTTTTACGAAATACCCAAGTTGTACCTAAAATATTATTAATACTTATGCCACTACCACACTTAACTTGGAACCTATTATAAAATAGTTTGTAATTATTTATTATTTTATAATCATTTAACTAATTGTTTTTGCTACTATTTTATTCATTTTTGAGTATTTACACATTTTATACAAGTGTGGTTTCTCCACCTTTATTACTTAGGATTTATCTGTCCCAGCTTGAACATTTTAGTTTTAATGTTAGAAAACTTTTGATGTTTGCCTTTATTTTAAATTTGAATTTGAATCATTTTTGAACCATCGCGAGATTAACAACAGTAACCGTGGTGACGTGGCATCATTAGGATGGAGTTACTGTAGCTTAATTATCCGGGCGTCACAATTCTCCTCCACTACAAGAAATCTGGTCCCGAGATTTAGGAGGTAGAGTAGGGGGAATTTTGGTTACGAAATTCTATCGAGTCTTCTCAGTGTTGGTTGCTCTTCTCGAAGAGGTCAATCCATTACATTGACGTCTTCATTCCTCTGCTTCAGGCCATCATGACAAAGCCACCATCCTTTCTTCAGAAATTTCATCGTACTTATGAAAGGACAATGGGTAACTTCGAAAGAACGGACCTTACAAGGTTGACTATCTGGCAGATAACTCGGGGAAAGTGGTATAAAGCAACTCTCGAATTGATACTTAAGAAGATATCGAGAGAAAAGTAAGAAGGTACCATGAGAAGTTTCGAGAGGGTAGGCAATTGTTCGATGCCTAATCAGAAGGTGAAAGGGGTTCAGAGCAATGAGAATAAGTATTGCGTATGATACCAGAATAAATCACTAGGAAGGTGGCTCGTGATTTACATACGAAGTCAAGCGCAAGGAATATTTCAGAGTCAAGGTTGTTCATGAGAGTCAGGTTTCGATCCTTGTGGAACTGTGGATTATGGGCCCACCATGTGAGTTAAAAGTAGAAAGGCGCTAACATTTTGCACGGCCATGATGGCAGGGCAGGTCAGGGGTTGGCCTGTCAATTATGTTGGCAACAACGTCAGTACCAAGGGCGAGGGACAAAGAGAACCATTTTCCTGCTCGTTAAACGAGGCAGACCAATAGGCAAAGTTCTCGTCCATCGGTGGTTACCGGAATGTCATCAACCATAGTAAAATGGTTTTACTGACAAAGTTATACACCGAGGTGTTTACATAAGTAGTGAATTATTACTGCTTAGATTATATAGATCACAAGAAAGGTCAAACGAAACGATGGAAAGGAAAATGTGATTATCAGATTAAACGGAACAACAGAAAGGAAAAATGTGTTTAAACACATAATTCAGGGGTATTCCTTTCCAAAGCTAAGCAGGGCACGATATACGTGTCAGGAGATCAAAGGCACGGCCATATAGATAAAAGGGGTAAGAAGAACCGCAATATGTACCCATACAACGGTGTTTGGATAACTGTTCAAGACACATTTAGTATTGTGCTTCAAATGTTCTTGTTGAAATTGGAGTACCATAGACAAGCTTCGAGATAGCATTGACATGGTCATCAGGTGAAGATCAGACTTTGGAAACACAAAGGATCCATCAAGAATAACTTGTAGAATAAGTCTTACGATTTCCTCATGGAAGAATGGATAACCTTACTGAAAAGGAAACTATAACAATAGGGCCTCCGATCACATGTGCTAGGCATGATATCACCTTACTGGGTCATAGTTAAAGACCAATGTTATTAACTCTTGGAAATATGTTCCAACCATCATATCTGACCGAGATTCAGATCTGATTAGTGCCAAGATACCTCAGACTCGGGATGCCCGAGAAGAAGAGGTGCAACACAAATTGACGAGATGACCATGTAACGCTCTCGGGAGATGAACTATGGAAGCGAGTTCCAAAACAAGAGTTCATCATTAAACCAAGGAGAGGATGAGGAGGTGGCTGATGGACTTAGCGACAATTCATCGAGATTTACAAAACGATAGATCTCCACAATTATGTTATCAAGGAGGTAACAACTGTCATATCAAACGATATAACGATGTATGCTAGAGGGAAAACATACATAATTAAACATTGGTTGAAAGGTGCACCCGAAATATGGGTTGGGTAGCACGATCAATGTTAGAATGATGACTTGATAATGAAACTATCAGCCATTCACTTTGAAATAATAGGGTTGCTAGTGATATGAAATTATCACAACAAAGTTCACTCAACACGGGGGGGGGGGGGCAAGAAAGAATGGTGATAGCGAGAAGCATCACCGTATTAAGAATTTCATAAGAGGTGGTGAAACTCTCACGACATTCTTGACATAAAAGATGGTAATACTCCAATGTAAAGAAGAAAAATTGCTGGATAGCAAGGAACTCAAGGTGTAACACAAATCAAGAACAAGTTTGTGTTAAAAGGAAGGTAAGGATGTTGTCGATGGTAACTCAAATTAACAAGGAACGAGAATGGCACTTATCATCAAGAATCCCATTGATATCCTGGAAGGAGTCAAAATGTTGATGTTGATCATGACAATTTGTTGTCGATAGGATCCAGGAAGTAATTGAACAGCGACTGCATCAAGCAAAAGGACAGATGCATCAAAAGACTATTGGAGCCACAGATACGATACAAACTCGGGGTCAAGTTTGTTGTTCGAGGTGAAACGATAAGAAGAGAAAATTGATGAAAGCTTAGTTCATCGACGAAAGTTGTGCTCCGGGAATAAGGACCAGGTAGCACAGTCAAGGTTTACCATGATGATGATGTAGTAGTAAATCAGCTGGGAATGACTTGAAGGATTATTAAACTCGTAAGAAATGAAAATTCCTGAGAGTTATTGAACTGGAGTGCGGAAACGATTCACTTATCGGTGGTCTCGAGTGAAATAACTCAGAACCCGGGGGGGGGGGGGGAATCTGAAATCGGTGAGAAGCAATACTAGATGAAGCCTCATAGGAAGCAACATAGTTCTTTGATATTCTTGAGATACTGGAGGGTATTACTCGAAGGAAGATCGACATAGGGGTTGCGGGGATGTCTTGATCCGCAGAAGACAAGTGTTTTCACTTGCTTGAGAAATGGGATCAAGTAGAAAATATGGTCAGAACCACGATTGCAAATGATCAATTCACAGATACCAGACGATATCATATCAAGGAAATACTTATTATTACAAGAAGCTTCCATGTTAGGATCTACATCATGTCCATGGGCATGAACACAAGTTCAAGGTTCACTCCCACTTCTTCAATGTATAACCTTCCATTCACCTCTCGCTGTTCGAAAATGACATTAGTTGTTGTAGCGACCAGACCTCAAATAGTCTGATCTCTGTGCTCCGGTGTCATCCCTGGATCAGTAATGCTGACACCACACAGTACTCGGAGGATTTATAGCAGAGTAGCAATCACACACTTATTACATTGAGTGTCTCAAAAGAGAACTTAATACAATAAATATGGCTTAAGGCCATCTAATAATGATAACAGCGGAAGGCTTGGAAGATAAGTGAGTCCATCAACTCCAACGACATCATTGAGTATAGAACCACGACCTAACACTCCTTATTCGTCGTCTGAAAAGTCTGCAACATTAACGTTGCAGCCCGAAACGGGTCAGCACATGGAATATGCTGGCAAGGTAACACATAGAGAGTAATGCAAAGGAAATAGCTATACTATATGCATATTTGGCTGGTGGAAAGCTCTATGGTTACAGTTTTGCGTAAAGCCAATTTTTCCCTACTACAAAGGAATAAATTTATTTAACTATCATGGTAGTTGTTAAACATTGAGAATGGTTGACAGCATTCTCAATCCCAATTAAGCATCATCATTAAACATAACCCAACAAAATTAATTTTAGAGTAACATGTTGAGATTCACATGAAAATCCAAGTACTAGATACTCAAGATGTCCATAACTGGGGACACGACTAACCATGATTAGTTTATTACACTCTGCATAGGTTTGCGCACTATTCCCCACAAGACTCGATCGCTCCGTTTGGTTTCTCGCACTACATGGCGTTTGAGAAGACGGATGACCGAGACATAGTATTTCAGAAGCGCTAGCACCTTATGATCGGGTAGACCGTACCACCTATATCCCCTACATCTGCTAGTCTACCATTGTAAGAGTTCGCACAACTTAGTCAACTATGCTAGAGCCCATAATAGCTTGTGGCTGCACAAGGAAGTTTCTAGTATGAATAGTCTCATGATCCCTTTGAGCCTGGGTGGCGGTCCAAAAGAAAACAGGCAAGTCCTGGAATACCCAGGTGCCTCAATCCACCCAGATGTGTATTTAAGTTGCCACCTTAGATAAACCATTAATTAACAATCTCACATCTGTCATGGATGTCACTCACCCAATCCACGTCTACTAGCATATCATGGCATAATAAGCAAACATAGAAGTAACTCCCAAAGGTTTGATAATAAACAGGTAATAGGTACTACCTCATCTACTTCCCATCCCACAATTTAATTAGATCCTATTCATGCAATGTGTGAGGATTGATCTAATGCAAGAAAACTGGGTAGTAGAAAAGGTATGAGCAAAGTGTTACTTGCCTTGCTGATGATCCGCGAAACCTAACGATTCAAAGTAATAGGCGGCGCACTCCGGGTATTCTATCGCAGACAAACAAACAAGCATACAATAAGTACTCATCTAATGCACAGGTAAAAGTCAAATAAGAGATCTAACCAGAAGGTTCAACATAAGAACTCCGGTTGGCAAAAAGAATCAAATCGAACGAAGCAACGAAAGTCAAACGGCGATAGAAAACAACTTTGTTCTAGTAATCTGGATCTAGGGCAAATTTTTACAGTGGCAAAAACTTGTTTAAGTTGGTTAAACGGATAGAGGGTTTCGAGACGAAACTCTAGGCGCTTGAATCGCCTGATTCCGTTAAACGAGCGAAAAGTTACACTAAAACGAAAATCGGATCAGGAATCACGATCAGAAATATCGCGGATTTAATCCGAGAAAAAGAAAAACGGCATACACTCGCTAGAATGAACGAACGGACGAATGCTCGCAATTTAAATAAACCGAATAAACCGATCTATTAAAAAAACCGAAACTAAAAAAACCCGACGAAAACCGATCTTTTTTTAACGATGGCACGGAAGTCGAGGCGGCGGCGGTGTCCGGCGGCGGCGGCGGCTGGGGCAAGCGGCTAGGGCGGCGGTTGGGCTAGGGTTTTCCCCAGGTGGGCTGCCCCGGCTTATAAAGCCCCCCCCTCGGGCCGGAGTCCTAGTCGGACATGGCCCGTAGGTCGGTTCATTTTTTTAATTATTCCGCTCGGAAGAAAAATAAAAATAAATACTAAACGGACTCCAAAAATTTGGAAATAAATTTTCACGGGCTTGTAAAATCAAGCCGCACAAGGTGAACATTTATTTGGGACCTAAATGCAATTTTGGAAAACGCACATTTTTCCTAAATTCAAATAAAACACCGAAAAACTCCGAAAAAAAATCTTATTTGATTTTATTATTAAATCCTCAATATTTCTTTATTTTGGTAAAGTCATTTTATTCCCTCTCTCATATTTTTGTAGTATAAATAATTGATGATAAAATAAATAAAATCAAATGATCCTATTCTCAAAATTTGAGGAAACTCAAATATGAAAATAATGAAATCCCCAACTCTCTCCGTGGGTCATTGAGTTGCGTAGAATTTCTAGGATCAACCAAAATGCAAAATAAAATAAGATATGCAATGATGATCTAATGTATAACATTCCAAATTGAAAATTTGGGATGTTATAGTTGTTGAAAGTTTTACCTGGTGCAATACCAGATAATTATGACCCGTGAAATCTTTTGTGTTCACATGGATTAAGGAAGGCATATGTTCAACCCGTCAGGGTATCATGGAAACATATACCACAAGCTTCAATAGTAAATACCACCAGCTCGAAAACAGAGCATGGTTGAGAAAACAGAGGATACAATTTATTAAAGGCTTTGTATATCCGTGGAAAGGCTCAAAAGGTTATTTGAATATGAAGGACACTGTCGGATAATAATCCAACAACAAGTCTAGTGGTCTACAACGGAGCTGATGTGAGTATCGGTACTCTATCAAAGGAAGAATGAATGCAAGTGCATCGGATTATAGAAACAACTGACTAACACAAAGCTCAAATGCAAAGGAATTATGAATTCCAAGACAAGGGATCAGAAGCAATGCTTTGATTAGGGATGGATAAGTTGAATAGCCTTAGGGGTACAATCGACGAAAATTTGATTGGTCGAGATCCAGCTCATGTTTAAAATGATGTCTGAGCCAGAAGGATGAATTCTAGGATTCGACTGAGGAATGCCAGAATCCTCAACATATTGAATCAACAGACTTAAGATAATAAAGACAAGGGATGTCAATAAGATTACGAGACTTATGGGATTAATCATAATGCTAGCAAACAAGAATTTCAAGATCAATAGGCTGCTCAGGATTTTCGGAAGATCAAATGGTATTTCGAAGACTTTTGTGAAATACATGAATCAACTAGGGATGAGCGGATTCTTGGTAAGTGCGAGGAATTATCCATAGGGGCATTCAGGCAGCAAAGAACTGCAAGGCAATAGACACAAAGGATTCTCGGAATATCCGAAGTATTTCAGGGTATCTTGTAATAACAAGACCAAATTGGAAATGAAGTTATACATGACAAGTGTATGTAGATTCCCGTAGGGATTTATCGGTGGTATGGAATTGCAACGGCGAAGGGCACAAGGGTCTGGAGGAAACATCGAAGAGTATCTTCAAAAATTTTAGGTGCAACAGCCGATCATCTGTAATAAGGGGCTCTCCGGAAGGAAGTAATTACGAGAAAATAGAGGTAGAGTTAGCAAAATCTTTTAACCCGATAGAAGAGAGATCAGAATCCCAGAGTATAGATGAGGAATAAAAGATCCTAATACCACCCAATGGTGACGTGGGCCCGTAAGCCGCACATCCATGTTAGTTAGAAGTTTTGCAATGACTAGACTCAATTCGGCCAAGGAGTTTGAAAGGGGGATTCCTACAGGCAGTCGGCTCTGATACCAACTTGTGACGCCCCCGATTCAATCGTACACTAATCATACACGCAAACGTGTACGATCAAGATCAGGGACTCACGGGAGGATATCACAACACAAATCTACAAATAAAATAAGTCGTACAAGCATCATATTACAAGCCAGAGGGCTCGAATACAAGAGCTCGATCATAGACGAGTCAGCGGAAGCAACAATATCTGAGTACAAACATAAGTTAAACAAGTTTGCCTTAAGAAGGCTAGCACAAACAGGGATACATATCGAAAGAGGTGCATGCCTCCTGCCTGGGATCCTCCTAAACTACTCCTGGTCGTCGTCAGCGGGCTAAACATAGTAGTAGGCACCTCCAGTGTAGTAGGAGTCGTCATCGACGGTGGCGTCTGGCTCCTGGGCTCCATCATCTGGTCGCAGCAATCGGGTATGGAAAGGGGAAAAGGGGGGAGCAAAGCAACCGTGAGTACTCATCCAAAGTACTCGCAAGCAAGGAACTACACTACATACGTATGCATTCGTACCAAATGGAAAAGGGGTAACATATGTGGACTGAACTGCAGAATGCCAGAATAAGAGGGGGATAGCTAGTCCTACCGAAGACTATGCTTCTGGTAACCTCCATCTTGCAGCATGTAGAAGAGAGTAGATGGTAAGTTCACCAAGTATCATCGCATAGCATATTCCTACCCGGCGATCCTCCCCTTGTTGCCCTATTAGAGAGCGATCACCGGCTTGTATCTGGCACTTGGAAGGGTGTGTTTTATTAAGTATCCGGTTCTAGTTGTCATAAGGTCAAGGTACAACTCCAAGTCGTCTTGTTACCGAAGATCACAAGTATTCTAATAGATTAACTTCCCTGTAGGGGTGCACCACATTTCCCAACACACTCGATCCCCTTTGTCTGGACACACTTTCCTGGGTCATGCCTGGCCTCGGAAGATCAACACGTCGCAGCCCTACCTAGGCACAACAGAGAGGTCAGCACGCCGGTCTAAATCCTATGGCGCAGGGGTCTGGGCCCATCGCCCGTTGCACACCTGCACGTTGCGAACACGGCCGGCGAGCAGACCTAGCCTCCCTTATACAAGAGCAGGCGTTCCAGTCCAACCCGGTGCGCGCCGCTCAGTCGCTGACGTCACGAAGGCTTCGGCTGATACCACGACGTCGAGTGCCCATAACTGTTCCCGCGTAGTTGGGTAGTGCGTATAGGTGATACGTCCATTTTGCATCATGCTTTTATATCGATATTTATTGCATTATGGACTGTTATTTCACTTTATGTCACAATACTTATGGCTATTCTCTCTTATTTTACAAGGTTTACATAAGGAGGGAGAATGCCGGCAGCTGGAATTCTGGGCTGGAAAAGGAGAAAATATTAGAGACCTATTCTACACAACTCCAAAAGTCCTGAAACTCCACGGAACGTCTTAAAATAAATAAAGAAAAATCCTCGTCAAAGATGAAGGCGAGGGGCCCACACCCTGCTCACGAGGGTGGGGGGCGCGCCCCCCTTAGGGCGCGCTCCCTACCTCGTGGGCCCCCTAGTGGCTCTCCGACGTCCATCTTCTCCTATATGAAGTCTTTCGATGAGAAAAAAATAAGAAGGAACTTCTCGGGACGAGACTCCACCGCCACGAGGCGGAACCTTGGCGGATCCAATCTAGAGCTCCGACAGAGCTGTTCTGCCGGGGATACTTCCCTCCCGGAGGGGGAAATCATTACCATCGTCATCACCAATGTTCCCCTCGTCGGGAGAGGGAAATCTCCATCAACATCTTCACCAGCACCATCTCATCTCCAAACCCTAGTTTATCTCTTGTATCCAATTCTTGTCTCAAAGTCCGGGATTGGTGCTAGTAGGTTGCTAGTAGTGTTGATTACTCCGTGTAGTTGATGCTAGTTGGTTTATTCGGTGGAAGATCATATGTTCAGATCCTATATGCATATTATTACCCCTTTGATTATGAACATGAATATGCTTTGTGAGTAACTATGTTTGTTCCTGAGGACAAGGGAGAAGTCTTGCTATTAGTAGTCATGTGAATTTGGTATTCGTTTGATATTTTGATAAGATGTATGTTGTCTAGCCTCTAGTGGTGTTATGTGAACGTCGACTACATAACACTTCACCATTATTTGGGCCTAGAGGAAGGCATTGGGAAGTAATAAGTAGATGATGGGTTGCTAGAGTGATAGAAGCTTAAACCCTAGTTTATGTGTTGCTTCGTAAGGGGCTGATTTGGATCCACATGTTTCATTCTATGGTTAGGTTTACCTTAATACTTTTGTTGTAGTTGCGGATGCTTGCAATACAGGTTAATCATAAGTGGGATTCTTGTTCAAGTAAGAACAACACCCAAGCACCGGTCCACCCACATATCAAATTATCAAAGTACCGAAGACGAATCATATGAACGTGGTGAAAACTAGCTTGATGATATTCCCATGTGTCCTCGGGAGCGCTTTTCCTATTATAAGAATTTGTTCCGGCTTGTCCTTTGCTACAAAAAGGATTGGGCCACCTTGCTGCACTTTATTTACTTTTGTTACTTGTTGCTCGTAACAATTTATCTTATCACAAAACTATCTGTTATCACTTATTTCAGTACTTGCAGAGAATACCTTGCTGAAAACCGCTTATCATTTCCTTCTGCTCCTCGTTGGGTTCGACACTCTTACTTATCGAAAGGACTACGATAGATCCCCTATACTTGTGGTTCATTAAGTCTCTTTTCTGGCGCCGTTGCCGGGGAGTGTAGCGCCTTTGGTAGGTGGAATTTGGTAAGGAAAATTTTATATAGTGTGCTGAAATTTACTGTCACTTGTTACTATGGAAAGTAATTCTATGAGGGGCTTGTTCGGGGTATCTTCACCCCATCCAGTAGAGCAAAGAGTTTCTCCTCAACCTACTGATCCTATTGAAAATGAAATTCCTTATGAGTATCCTTCGGGTATGATAGAAAAACTGCTAGCTAATCCTTTTACAGGAGATGGAACAAAGCATCCTGATGAACACCTAATATATGTGGATGAAGTTTGTGGATTATTTAAGCTTGCAGGTATACCCGATGATGTTGCTAAGAAGAAGGTCTTCCCTTTATCTTTGAAGGGAGACGCATTGATATGGTATAGGCTATGTGATGATATGAGATCATGGGACTATAAAAGATTGAAAGTGGAATTTCATCAAAAGTATTACCCTATGCATCTTGTTCATCGTGATCGCAATTATATATATAATTTCTGGCCTCGCGAAGGAGAAAGCATCGCTCAAGCTTGGGGGAGGCTTAAATCAATGTTATATTCATGCCCCAATCATGAGCTCTCAAGAGAAATGATTATGCAAAATGTATATGCTCGGCTTTCTGATAACAATCGCACCATGCTCAATACTTCTTGTGCTGGCTCTTTTATGATGAAGACTATTGAATTCAGATGGAATTTATTGGATAGAATTAAACGTAACTCTGAAGATTGGGACCTCGACGAAGGTAAAGAGTCAGGTATGACACCTTAGTTTGATTGTGTTAAATCTTTTATGGACACCGATATTTTCTGTAAGTTTAGCACTAAATATGGACTTGACTCTGAGATAATAGCTTCTTTCTGTGAATCTTTTGCTACTTATGTTGATCTCCCTAAGGAGAAGTGGTTTAAATATCATCCTCCCATAGAAGTAAAAGTAGCTGCACCTATTAAAGTTGAAGAAAAGACTATTCACTTATAATGATCCTATTGTTCCTACTTCTTATGTCGAGAAACCACCTTTCCCTATTAGGATAAAGGACCATGCCAAAGCTTCAACTGTGGTTCGTAAAAGCAATATTAGAACATATACACCTCCTGAGAAAGTTAAAGTTGAACCTAATATTGCTATTGTTAAATATCTCTTGTCTGATAACATAGATGGGCATGTTATTTATTTCTGTGATGAAACTGCTAGAATTGCTAAACCCCGTGATACAGATAAACCTAGACCTGTGGTAGGTATGCCTGTTATTTCTGTTAAAATAGGAGATCATTGTTATCATGGCTTATGTGATATGGGTGCTAGTGCTAGTGTTATACCTCATGACTTATACAAAGAAATTATGCATGATATTGCACCTGTTGAGTTAGAAGATATTGATGTCACAATTAAACTTGCTAATAGAGATACTATTTCACCAATTGGAATTGTTAGAGATGTTGAAGTCTTGTGTGGGAAAACTAAATATCCTGCTGATTTTCTTGTTCTTACTTCTCCGCAAGATAGCTTTTGTCCCATTATATTTGGTAGACCCTTCTTAAATACTGTTAATGCTAAGATAGACTGCGAAAAGAATGTTGTTACTATTGGCTTGGATGATATGGTTCATGAGTTTAATTTCTCTAAATTTAGTAAACAACATCGTGAGGAAGAATTGCCTAGTAAGGGTGAAATTATTGGTCTTGCTTCTATTGCCGTACCTCCTAGTGATCCTTTAGAACACTATTTGCTAGATCATGAAAATGATATGTTCATGAATGAAAGAAGGGAAATAGATGAAGTATTCTTTAAACAGGAACCTATTCTGCAACACAATTTGCCTGTTGAAATTTTAGGGGATCCTCCTCCACCCGAGGGTGATCCCATGTTTGAACTTAAACCTTTGCCTGATAATCTTAAATATGCTTATCTTGATGAAAAGAACATATATCCTGTTATTATTAGTGCTAACCTTTCAGAGCATGAAGAACAAAGATTATTGAAAACTCTGAAGAAACATCGTGCTGCTACTGGATATACTCTTGATGATCTTAAGGGCATTAGTCCCACTCTATGTCAACATAAAATAAATTTGGAAGCAGATGCCAAACCAGTTCGTGATCCTCAATGACGTCTGAATCCTAAAATGAAAGAAGTGGTAAGAAAAGAAATACTTAAGCTCCTGGAGGCAGGTATAATCTATCCCGTTGCTGATAGTGAGTGGGTAAGTCCTTTCCATTGTGTCCCTAAGAAGGGAGGTATTACTGTTGTTCCTAATGATAAAGATGAATTGATTCCACAAAGAATTATCATAGGTTGTAGGATGGTAATTGATTTCCGCAAATTAAATAAAGCTACTAAGAAAGATCATTACCCCTTACCTTTTATTGATCAAATGCTAGAAAGATTATGCAAACATACACATTATTGCTTTCTAGATGGTTATTCTGGTTTCTCTCAAATACCTGTATCGGCTAGAGATCAATCAAAGACTACTTTTACATGCCCTTTTGGTACTTTTGCTTATAGATGTGCCTTTTGGTTTATGTAATGCACCTGCTACCTTTCAAAGATGCATGATGGCTATATTCTCTGACTTTTGTGAAAAGATTTGTGAGGTTTTCATGGACGAATTTTCCGTCTATGGTTCCTCCTTTGATGATTGCTTGAGCAATCTTGATCGAGTTTTACAGAGATGTGAAGAAACTAATCTTGTCTTGAATTGGGAAAAGTGCCACTGTATGGTTAATGAAGGTATTGTCTTGGGGCACAAAGTTTCTGAAAGAGGTATTGAAGTTGATAAAGTCAAGGTTGATGCTATTGAAAAGATGCCATGTCCCAAGGACATCAAAGGTATAAGAAGTTTCCTTGGTCATGCTGGATTTTATAGGAGGTTCATTAAGGACTTCTCAAAAAAATTCGGCCTCTGACTAATTTATTGCAAAAAGTTATACCATTTGTCTTTGATGATGATTGTGTAGAAGCATTCGAAATACTTAAGAAAGCATTAGTCTCTGCACCTGTTGTTCAGCCACCTGATTGGAATTTACCCTTTGAAATTATGTGTGATGCTAGTGATTATGCTGTAGGTGCTGTTCTAGGGCAAAGAGTTGATAAGAAATTAAATGTTATTCATTATGCTAGTAAGACTCCTGATAATGCTCAAAGAAATTATGCTACTACTGAAAAAGAGCTTTTAGCAGTTGTATTTTCTTGTGATAAGTTTAGATCTTATATTGTTGATTCTAAAGTAACTATTCAAACTGATCATGCTGCTATTAAATACCTTATGGAAAAGAAAGATGCTAAACCTAGACTTATTAGATGGGTTCTCTTGCTAAAAGAATTTGATTTGCATATTGTTGATAGAAAGGGAGCTGAGAACCCCGTTGCAGACAACTTGTCTAGGTTAGAAAATATTCTTGATGACCCACTGCCTATTAATGATAACTTTCCTAATGAACAATTAAATGATATAAGTACTTCTCGTAGTACTCCATGGTATGCTGATTATGCTAATTATATTGTTGCTAAGTTTATACCACCTAGCTTCACATACCAGCAAAAGAAAAAGTTCTTCTATGATTTGAGACATTACTTTTGGGATGACCCACGTCTTTATAAAGAGGGAGTAGATGTTGTTATTAGACGTTGTGTACTTGAGCATGAACAGGAACAGATCCTACGCAAGTGTCATTCCGAGTCTTATGGAGGACACCACGCTGGAGATAGAACTGCACATAAGGTACTGCAATCTGGTTTTTATTGGCCTACTCTCTTCAAGGATGCCCGTAAGTTTGTCTTGTCTTGTGATGAATGTCAAAGAATTGGTAATATTAGTAGACGTCAAGAAATGCCTATGAATTATTCTCTTGTTATTGAACCGTTTGATGTATGGGGCTTTGATTATATGGGACCTTTTCCTGCCTCTAATGGATACACACATATTCTAGTTGCTGTTGATTACGTTACTAAGTGGGTAGAAGCTATTCCAACTAGTAGTGCTGATCACAACACTTCTATTAAAATGCTTAAACAAGTTATTTTTCCGAGGTTTGGAGTTCCTAGATATTTAATGACTGATGGTGGTTCACACTTTATTCATGGTGCCTTCCGTAAAATGCTTGCTATATGATGTTAATCATAGAATTGCATCTCCTTATCACCCACAGTATAGTGGTCAAGTAGAGTTGAGAAATAGAGAGCTCAAATTAATTTTGCAAAAGACTGTTAATAGGTCTAGAAAGAATTGGTCTAAGAAACTTGATGATGCATTATGGGCATATAGAACTGCATACAAAAATCCTATGGGTATGTCTCCGCATAAAATGGTTTATGGAAAAGCATGTCACTTACCTCTCGAACTAGAACATAAGGCATATTGGGCTATTAAAGAGCTTAACTATGATTTCAAACTTGCCGGTGAGAAGAGGTTATTTGATATTAGCTCACTTGATGAATGGAGAACCCAGGCTTATGTAAATGCCAAGTTGTTTAAAGAAAAACTTAAAAGATGGCATGACAAAAGGATCCAAAAGCGTGAGTTTAATTTTGGTGATTATGTATTGCTATACAACTCTCGTTTAAGATTTTTTGCAGGAAAATTCCTCTCTAAATGGGAAGGCCCCTATGTTGTCGAGGAGGTCTATCGTTCCGGTGCCATAAAAATCAACAATTTCGAGGGCACAAATCCGAAGGTGGTAAACGGTCAAAGAATTAAACAGTATATCTCAGGTAATCCCATAAATGTTGAAACCAATATTATTGAAACCGTAACCACGGAGGAATACATAAGGGACACTTTCCGAAACGTTTCAGACTCCGAAAAGGAATAGGTATGTGGTATGGTAAGTAAACCGACTCCAAAACAATTTTTAAGGCAATATTTCTCTGTTTTGGAATATTTAGAAAAATAGAAAAATAAGTAGCAGTCCGGGAAGGACATGAGGGCCCCACGAGGGTGGTGGGCACGCCCTACCCCCCTGGGCGCGCCCCCTACCTCGTGAGCACCTCGTGTGCCTTCTGGACTTCATTTTCTTGCACGATACGTATTTTGGTCAGTAAAAATTCATTATATAACCTCCCGAAGGTTTTGACTCCCGTATCACGCAAATATCCTCTGTTTTCGTTTCGAGCTGTCCCGTTGCAGATTAGATCAACATGTCTTCCCAGGATTCGGAAGGAGAAAGCTATGTGGATGATTACTTAGCAAATCCCAAGGTCTATGGAGATGTGGAACACGATGGATGGACCATGGAGGAATAAGAGGACTATGAACCCAAGGGGATGGAGGAGACGAGATCAGATGAAGATGAAGCACCATTACCTCAACCTGGGGACATGCACGTGGAGTTCAAAAAGTGAAGTCTCCCTGATAGGGTAAAGAAACCCAAGTTTGAGTTTATCCCTTTTCGTCTCTTGCAGGAAAATAAGCAGGACCTATGCAAAAATATATTAACCCTAGAGTGGGAGATTGATGATCTGAGGGATCAAAATGCCGTCCTCAAGCGCAACTTAAAGAAGAAGCCTAAGCCATCAACTAAGCCAACATCACCACCACCTTCTTCACCGACAACAAAGAAGGAGATATAATCACACGGGTATGGGCACTCCCCTTGACAACAAAGATTAGTGTTGATTCAAGGGCTTGATTATTTTGCCATGATCTTGGATGAATAAAAGAAAAAGAGAAAAGAATAAAAAGAAACAAAAAGTTCATATTGATCTTAGTGAGAGTAATGACTTCACATAGAAAGAGTATGATGATTAAAAGTTGTTGGGAGTTGGCAGACATATCTTTGGTCATTGTTGCAATTAATATGAAGTAATAAGGAAAGAGAGGTTTTCACATATAGATATATTATCATTGACATCTTTTATGATTGGGAGCACTCATTAAAATATGACATGCTAAAGAGTTGATGTTGGACAAGGAAGACAACGTAATGAGTTATGTCTTTCTTATATCTGAGATAAAGTATGTTGTCATGGATCCTCTAACTTGTTGAGCTTGCCTTTCCCCCTCATGCTAGCCAAATTCTCGGCACCAAGTATAAATACTACTTGTGCTTCCAAAAATCCCTAAACCAGTTTGCCATGAGAGTCCACCATATCTACCTACGGATTGAGTAAGATCCTTCAAGTAAGTTGTCATCGGTGAAAAGCAATAAAAATTGCTCTGAATATGTATGATTGATTGGTGTGGGAGAAATAAACTTTATATGATCTTGTGATGTGGAAGTAATAAAAGCGACAGCCTACATAATAAAGGTTCATATCACAAGGGGCAATATAAAGTGACGTTCTTTCGCATTGAGATTTTATGCATCCAACCATAAAAGCTCATGGAAACCTCTGCTTCCCTCTGCGAAGGGCCTATCCTTTATCATTATCTTCTACCTTATGCAAGAGTCATGGTGATCTTCACCTTTTCTTTTTCATTTTATCCTTTGGCAAGCTCAGCATGTTGGAAAGAACATGATATATATATATATATATATATATATATATATCTAATTGGATGTAGGGGAGCATGAACCATTATTGTTGACATTACCCTTGAGGTAAAAGGTTGTGGGGCAAAACTATAAGCCCCTATCTTTCTCTGTGTCCGATTAAAACTCCGTAACCACAAGTATTGCATGAGTGTTAGCAATTATGGAGGACTAAATGGGAGTTGAGTATGTGGACTTGCTTTTTAGCTCTGACATAGACTCTTTCCGATGTTATGATAAATTGCAGTTGCCTCAATGACTGAGATTATAGTTTGTCGGAGCCCAATAAGGTTTATGATTTATACTTTTGCATTGTGAATAGATCATCACTTGAACATAAGTAATCATATGACAAAATCTATATATTTTGTTGTTATGAAGAATAATTATGATGCCTTCATGTCCGTATTTTATTTTTATCGACGCCTCTACCTCTAAACATGGGGACATATTTATTGTTATCGGCTTTTCGCTTGAGGAAAAGCGAGGTCTAAGCTTGGGGGAGTTGATACATCCATTTTGCATCATGCTTTTATATCGATATTTATTGCATTATGGATTGTTATTTCACTTTATGTCACAATACTTATGGCTATTCTCTCTTATTTTACAAGGTTTACATAAGGAGGGAGAATGCCGGCAGCTGGAATTCTGGGCTGGAAAAGGAGCAAATATTAGAGACCTATTCTGCGCAAGTCCAAAAGTCCTGAAACTCCACGGAACGTCTTAAAATAAATAAAGAAAAATCCTCGCCAAAGATGAAGGCCAGGGGGCCCACACCCTGCTCACGAGGGTGGGGGGCGCCCCCCTAGTGCGCGCCCCCCTACCTCGTGGGCCCCCTGGTGGCTCTCCGACGTCCATCTTCTCCTATATGAAGTCTTTCGATGAGAAAAAAAATAAGAAGGAACTTTTCGGGACGAGACTCTACCGCCACGAGGCGAAACCTTGGCGGATCCAATCTAGAGCTCCGGCAGAGCTATTCTGCCGGGGATACTTCCTCCCGGAGGGGGAAATCATCACCATCATCATCACCAACGCTCCCCTCATCGGGAGAGGGCAATCTCCATCAACATCTTCACCAGCACCATCTCATCTCCAAACCCTAGTTCATCTCTTGTATCCAATTCTTGTCTCAAAGTCCGGGTTTGGTGCTAGTAGGTTGCTAGTAGTGTTGATTACTCCTTGTAGTTGATGCTAGTTGGTTTATTTGGTGGAAGATCATATGTTCAGATCCTATATGCATATTATTACCCCTCTGATTATGAACATGAATATGCTTTGTGAGTAATTACGTTTGTTCCTGAGGACAAGGGAGAAGTCTTGCTATTAGTAGTCATGTGAATTTGGTATTCGTTTGATATTTTGATAAGATGTATGTTGTCTAGCCTCTAGTGGTGTTATGTGAACGTCGACTACATAACACTTCACCATTATATGGGCCTAGAGGAAGGCATTGGGAAGTAATAAGTAGATGATGGGTTGCTAGAGTGACAGAAGCTTAAACCCTAGTTTATGCGTTGCTTCGTAAGGGGCTGATTTGGATCCACATGTTTCGTGCTATGGTTAGGTTTACCTTAATACTTTTGTTGTAGTTGCGGATGCTTGCAATAGAGGTTAATCATAAGTGGGATGCTTGTTCAAGTCAAAACAACACCCAAGCACCGGTCCACCACATATAAAATTATCAAAGTACCGAACGCGAATCATATGAACGTGATGAAAACTAGCTTGACGATATTCCCATGTGTCCTCGGGAGCGCTTTTCCTATTATAAGAATTTGTTCCGGCTTGTCCTTTGCTACAAAAAGGATTGGGCCACCTTGCTGCACTTTATTTACTTTTGTTACTTGTTGCTCGTTACAATTTATCTTATCACAAAACTATCTGTTACCACTTATTTTAGTACTTGTAGAGAATACCTTGCTGAAAACCGCTTATCATTTCCTTCTGCTCCTCGTTGGGTTCGACACTCTTACTTATCGAAAGGACTATGATAGATCCCCTATACTTGTGGGTCATCAATAGGCCAGTGGCCAGACTCAGATCAAATACCCAGATCTCGTGAAGCATGTAAATTGAATTAACCGCGGACGCCGACCAAGGCCAGGCCCACCTCTCTCCTAGGTGGTCTCCACCTACCCAGTCGCTCCGCCACAAAGATCCACTCAGAGGGCCGTCGGGACAAACGTCCTTTCAGACCCAATCCGTGAATCACTCGCGGGTACTCTTTGAGCCGACCCGTATTTAGTCACCACAAGTATCATATAACATGTATATAAGTATATACCCGTGATCACCTCCCGAGTGATCACGACCCGATGTATAGCATGGCAGGCGGATAAGAATGTAGGGCCACTGATGGTAAACTAGCATCCTATACTAAGCATTTAGGATTGCAGGTAAGGTATCAACAGTTGTAGCAACAATGACAGGCTATGCATCAGAATAGGATTAACAGAAAGCAGTAACATGCTACACTACTCTAATGCAAGCAGTAGAGAGAAGAGTAGGCGATAACAGCGTAGTCGATCAGGGCACCAGCAGCGGCGTCAGTCTCGGTGTCTAGCGAGAGAAGAGGGGGAAGAAACAATAAATATTAAGCAACAATAATTATCCTGCTGACGGGATGGGCCTTCAGCATGACGTCAGCATGATGTCAGTAGTCAACAGAGGTGTTGACTGGTCAAACCGACATATGGGTCCAGTGGGACCCACCTGTCATACACTGTTTAGGTTAATCAGGGTTTAACTAATCTAGTTACTATTTAGTTAATTAACACTAGTTAATTAGGTTAATTAAACATTAATTAATTAACTTAATAATATTAATTATTATTATTATTATTATTATTATTAAGAAAACGTTCTTGGGGTCAGGCCCCACATGTCATTGGCCTAGAAGGTCTAACGGGCGCTGGGCAGTAGCGGCGCCCGAGCGATGCTTAACGGAGCGGAGCCCCATGGGGGAGACCGAACCCGGGCGACGGAGGACGTGTGCGGGGGCGAAGTGTGCGGGCTAGCGGGGTGCTCCAGGGGCGCGGGCGTGCAAGAAGAAGCAGAGAGCGACGTGCGCGTGCTCGTAGAGCGGTGCGGTGGCGATGCGTGGGCAGGGGCGCCGCGAGCTGTACGGGGCCGAGCGGGCGCTAGCTCGCGGGCATGCGGGGCGACGTGCTGGGCCAGAGGCAGGAAGCAGGGGGCGAGGCCATGGCCGGAGCAGGACACGACCGGCCGGTGGGCGGCGATGGGTCTGTAGAGGCGGGACGGAGCTGAGGGAGTCGAGCTGTGCATGGCAGAGGGAGGCCTCGGCGGAGCGGGAGGGTGCGGTGTCGCGTGCAAGCAAGAGGAGGGCGGCGGGCGCGTGGGTCTGCGAGGCCACAGCAGCGCCAGCGAGGCGGGACCACGCACGGGACGAGCGGCGAGCGGGACCCAGCACGGACGCGGTCAGGGTCAGGCGTGGGCGAGGCGAGGTCGAATGAGGCGCGGGCGAAGCGTAGGCAGCGCCCGGCTATGGGCGCGGTCGTGGACAGCCACGGACGGGGGTGGGCGCAGCACGGGGTGGCCGTGCGGGGCGGACGGCGCAAGCGTGGTGGTCGGCGGGCAGAGGGAGAGATCGAGGGGGTCCCTCACCCTATGTTGCAGGGGGTCGGGCGACGAGGGTCGATGGCACTCGTTAGGGAGGATGATGGGGACGAGCGACGAAGACGGGGAGTGGTCCGACGATGATGTGGTTGGGAATTAGGGATCGGCGACTAAGAGGACGCCGATGATGGCGCGGATGAGTGGCGAGGGGCCCCGACGGGCGGTGCCAGGGCGATGGGGAACGGTGTCGAGGGAGAGTTCATCCCCAATCTAGATCTGGATCGAGGGAGGGGGAAGGAGGGATGTGGGGAGCGAGTGGGGGGGAGTGGGCTAAGGGTTCGGTTGCTTGGGCGATAAGGTGGGACAGGATGGGCCTTCTGGTGGCCTGATGGCTAGCTGGGTCGAGGCCCAGTGAGGGAGGGGTTTTTTCTCTTTTGTTTTAGTTTAGTTATTGTTTTCTATTTTCTTTTATTTCTTCTTTTCTGTTTTATTAATTTTTTGTTTTTACGAAATACCCAAGTTGTACCTAAAATATTATTAATACTTATGCCACTACCACACTTAACTTGGAACCTATTATAAAATAGTTTGTAATTATTTATTATTTTATAATCATTTAACTAATTGTTTTTGCTACTATTTTATTCATTTTTGAGTATTTACACATTTTATACAAGTGTGGTTTCTTCACCTTTATTACTTAGGATTTATCTGTCCCGGCTTGAACATTTTAGTTTTAATGTTAGAAAACTTTTGATGTTTGCCTTTATTTTAAATTTGAATTTGAATCGTTTTTGAACCATCGCGAGATTAACAACAGTAACCGAGGTGACGTGGCATCATTAGCATGGAGTTACTGTAGCTTAATTATCCGGGCGTCAGAGGGAGTGGTCCCGATTATTGTCACTTCGGGGTTACCAGATCATCACACATAGTAGGAGACTATTGACTTGCAAAATAGGATCAAGAACTCACATATATTCATGGAAACATAATAGATTCAGATCTGAAATCATGGCACTCGGACCCTAGTGACAAACATTAAGCATAGCAAAGTCATAGCAACATCAATCTCAGAACATAATGGATACTAGGGATCAAACCCTAACAAAACTAACTCGATTACATGATAAATCTCATCCAACCCATCACTATCTAGCAAGCCTATGATGGAATTACTCATGCACGGCGGTGAGCATCATGAAATTGGTGATGGAGGAAGGTTGATGATGACGATGGCAACGGATTCCCCTCTCCGAAGCCCCGAACGGACTCTAGATCATCCCTCCCGAGAGAGATTAGGGCTTGGCGGCGGCTCCGTATCATAATACGCGATGAATCCTTCTCTCTGATTTTTTTCTCCCCGAACGTGAATATATAGAGTTGGAGTTGAGGTCCGTGGAGCCTCAGGGGGGCCAAGAGACAGGGGGCGCCCCCCCACCCTCGTGGACACGGTATGGCCCCCCTGGTGTTGATTCTTTCGCCAGTATTTTTTATAAATTCCAAAAATATTCTCTGTGAAGTTTCAGGTCATTCCGAGAACTTTTCTTTCTGCACAAAAATAACACCATGGCGATTCTGCTGAAAACAGAGTCAGTCCGGGGTTTCAAATCATGCAAGTTAGAATCTAAAACAAGGTCAAAAGTATTTGGAGAAGTAGATACGATGGAGACATATCAACTCCCCCAAGCTTAAACCTTTGCTTGTCGTCAAGCAATTTAGCTGACAAACTGAAAGTGATAAAAAAACTTGTACAAACTCTGTTCAATCTTGTTGTTGTAAATATGTAAAGCCAGCATTCAAGTTTTTAGCAAAGATTATGAACTAACCATATTCACAATAACATTTGGGTCTCATGTTTACTCATATCAATGACATAATCAACTAGCGAGCAATATTAGTAAATCTCGGATGACAACACGTTCTCAAAACAATCATAATATGATATAACAAGATGGTATCTCGCTAGCCCTTTCTGAGACCGCAAAACATAAATGCAAAGCTCCTCTGAAGATCAAGGACTTACTAAACATTGTAATTCATGGTAAAAAAGATACAGTCACAGTAATACTCAATGTAAACTAATAGTAATGCATGCAAATGACATCAGTGCTCTCCAACTATTGCTTTTTAATAAGAGGGTGATGACTCAACATAAAAGTAAATAGATAGGCCCTTCGCAGAGGGAAGTAGGGATTTGTAGACGTGCCAGAGCTCGATTTTTGAAACAGAGATGAATAATATTTTGAGTGGTATACTTTCATTGTCAACATAACAATCGAGAGATCTCGATATCTTCCATGCTACACACATTATAGGCGGTTCCCAAACAGAGTGGTAAAGTTTATACTCCCCCACCACCAACAAACATCAATCCATGGCTTGTCCAAAACAACGGGTGCCTCCAACTAACAACAATCCTGGGGGAGTTTTGTTTGCAATTATTTTAATTTAAGCATGGGACTGGGCATCCCGGTTACCAGCCATTTTCTCGTGAATGAGGAGCGGAGTCCACTCCTCGTGAGAAAACCCACCTAGCATGGAATATATAGAGAGCCCTAGTTGATACATGAGCTATTCGAGCATACAAAACAAAATTTCATTCAAAGGTTTAGAGTTTGGCACATACAAATTTACTTGTAACGGCAGGTAGATACCGCATATAGGAAGCTATGGTGGACTCATATGGAATAAATTTTGGGGTTTATGGAAGTGGATGCACAAGCAGTATTCCCGCTTAGTACAAGTGAAGGCTAGAAAGAGACTGGGAAGCGACCAGCTAGAGAGCGACAATAGTCATGAACATGCATTAAAATTAATCAACACTGAGTGCAAGAATGAGTAGGATATAATTCACCATGAACATAAATATTGTGGAGGCTATGTTGATTTTGTTTCAACTACATGCGTGAACATGTGCCAAGTCAGGCCACTCGGATCGTTCAAAGGAGGATACCACCCTATCATACCACATCACAACCATTTTAATAGCATGTTGGCACGCAAGGTAAACCATTATAAACTCCTAGCTAATTAATCATGGCATGAGCAACTATAATCTCTAATTGTCATTCTAAACATGTTTCATTTATAACAGGCTAAATCAGCAATGATGAACTAATCATATTTACAAAAACAAGATAGGTCGAGTTCATACCAGCTTTTCTCATCTCAATCAGTCCATCATATATCGTCATTATTGCATTTCACTTGCACGACCGAACGGTGTGGATAATAATAATAGTGCACATGCATTGGACTAAGCTGGAATCTGCAAGCATTTAATACACAGGAGAATACAAGGTAATATGGGCTCTTGGTTAAATCAAAAATAATGCATATGAGAGCCACTCAACATTTTCATCATGGTCTTCTCCTCTCGACTCCCAAAGAAAAGAAAGGAAAAAACTATTTACACAGGAAAGCTCCCAACAAGCAAAAGAAGAACGAGAAATCTTTTTGGGTTTTCTTTTAATTACTACTACTACAGGCATGGGAAGTACAACTAGCTAAAAGGTACAACTAAATTTTTTTGGTTTTTCTTAAGGTTTTTCAAACATACAAGAAGAAGGCTTTAAAAGAAATTAAACTAGCATGGATAATACAGCGAAAAAGTATGATCATTGACAATTGGCATGAGTGTGTGAACATGAATGTAATGTCAGTGAGAAATACGTACTCCCCCAAGCTTAGGCTTTTGGCCTAAGTTGGTCGATGGCCACGGTTGGCCTGGTGGATATCCAAAGTTGTAGCTTGGGTCGTACTGAGATGCAGCAACTACTGCCTGACGAGCTACAGCTTAGAGGTGAGCTGCCTTCGTCCTCCTCTCATACTCGTTCACTGATATGTCTCCGTTGTATCTACTTTTCCAAACACTTTTGCCCTTGTTTTGGACTCTAACTTGCATGATTTGAATGGAACTAACCCGGACTGACGCTGTTTTCAGCAGAATTACCATGGTGTTATTTATGTGCAGAAACAAACGTTCTCGGAATGACCTGAAACTTCATGGATCCACTTTTTGGAAAATATAAAAAATACCTGCAAAAGATGAAGGCCAGGGGGCCCACCACTTGTCCACGAGGGTGGGGGAGCGCCTGCCCTCCTAGGGCGCGCCCCCTACCTCGTGGGCCCCCTGGTGCCTCTCCGACTCCAACTCCAACTCTATATATTGTGTTTCAGGGAGAAAAAAATCAGAGAGAAGAAATCTTCGCGTTTTACGATACGGAGCCGCCGCCAAGCCCTAAAACCTCTCGGGAGGGCTGATCTGGAGTCCGTTCGGGGATCCGGAGAGGGCAATCCATCGCCATCGTCATCATCAACCATCCTCCATCACCAATTTCATGATGCTCACCGCTGTGTGTGAGTAATTCCATCGTAGGCTTGCTGGACGGTGATGGGTTGGATGAGATTTATCATGTAATCAAGTTAGTTTTGTTAGGGTTTGATCCCTAGTATCCACTATGTTCTGAGATTGATGTTGCTATGACTTTGCTATGCTTAATGCTTGTCACTAGGGCCCGAGTGCCATGATTTCAGATCTGAACCTATTATGTTTTCATCAATATATGAGAGTTCTTGATCCTATCTTGCAAGTCTATAGTCACCTATTATGTGTTATGATCCGTTAACCTCGAAGTGACAATAATCAGGATACTTACCGGTGATGACCATAGTTTCAGGAGTTCATGTATTCACTATGTGCTAATGCTTTGTTCCGGTACTCTATTAAAAGGAGGCCTTAATATCCCTTAGTTTCCGTAAGGACCCTGCTGCCACTGGAGGGTAGGACAAAAGATGTCATGCAAGTTCTTTTCCATAAGCACGTATGACTATATTCAGAATACATGCCTACATTACATTGATGGTCTGGAGCTAGTTCTGTGTCGCCCTAGGTTATGACAGTTACATGATGAACCGCATCCGGCATAATTCTCCATCACTGATCCATTGCCTACGAGCTTTCCATATATTGTTCCTCACTTATTTACTTTCCCATTGCTATTGCTATCATCACTACAAAATACCAAAAACATTACTTTTACTACTGTTACCTTTCACTACCGTTACCACTACTATCATATTACCTTGCTACTAAACACTTTGCTGCAGATATTAAGTTTCTAGGTGTTGTTGAATTGACAACTCAGCTGCTAATACTTGAGAGTATTCTTTGGCTCCCCTTGTGTCGAATCAATAAATTTGGGTTGAATACTTTACCCTCGAAAACTGTTGCGATCCCCTATACTTGTGGGTTATCAAGACTATTTTCTCGCGCCATTGCCGGGGAGCATAGCTCTATTCTTTGAGTCACTTGGGATATATATCTGCTTATCATTACGAAGAACTTGAGAGATCCAAAAACCAAGATCTATCCCTCAACTACAAGGGGAGGTAAGGAACTGCCATCTAGCTCTGCACTTGATTCACCTTCTGTTTTGAGTAAGCTTGCGACACCTACACCTGCTTCTGCTATTCGTTCTGATATGTCGCATGTTATTGATGATGCCACTTCTGCTATGCATGATACTTATGATGAAACTACTTCTATGCCTGATACTACTGTGCCACTTAGTGATTTTCTTGATGAACAAATTGCTAGGGCTAGAGAGATTGAAAATATTGAATCTGATAATACTGCTGAAAGTGATGATGATGAATCACTTGTTATTCCTAAGGGTTATGTTTTTGATCAAGAAGATTCTTTAGCTATTTTAGCTTGCAAAGATAGTTATGAACTCAAAAGGTTATTAGCTAAATGGAATAAGCAATCTCTAAATGCTAGAATGAAACCTGACCCTGCTTTTGCTACTTCACCTATCTATGTTACTGATAAGGATTATGAATTCTATGTTGATCCTAATATAATTACTTTGGTTGAATCTTATCCTTTTCATGGTTATGAATCTGAAACTGTTGTGGCACATCTTACTAAATTAAATGATATAGCCACCCTGTTCACTAAAGATGAGAGAACTCGTTACTTTTACATCCTTAAAATATTTCCATTCTCATTAAAGGGTGATGCTAAGATATGGTTTAATTCTCTTGATCCTGGTTGTGTGCATAGTCCCCAGGATATGATTTGGTACTTCTCTGCTAAATATTTCCCTGCTCATAAGAAACAAGCTGCTTTAAGGGATATATATAATTTTGTGCAAATTGAAGAAGAGAGTCTCCCACAAGCTTGGGGGAAGCTTCTCCAATTACTTAATGCTTTGCCTAATCATCCTCTTAAGAAAAATGAAATACTTGATATCTTTTATAATGTATTAACCGATGCCTCCAGAGATTACCTGGATAGTTGTGCTGGTTCTGTTTTCAGGGAAAGAACATCGAATGAAGCTGAAATTCTATTGAATAATATGTTGGAAAATGAAAATAATTGGACACCTCCAGAGCCAGTTCCTGAGCCTATTCCTAAACCAACTCTGAAGAAGAGGGGTATTCTATTTCTCAGTCCTGAAGATATGCAAGAGGCAAAGAAATCTATGAAAGAAAAAGGTATTAAAGCTGAAGATGTTAAGAATTTACCTCCTATCTGAAGAAATACACAGTCTTAATTTACCGCCTGTTGAAGAAACATATGATCTTAATCCTTTACCTATTGAAGAAACTCATGGTCTTGATAACCCGACATAGTAGTAAAGGTAAATTCTCTCTATAGATATGATAAAGCTGAAATCCCATTTACTAAGTTTGCTAGCCCATGCTTAGATGAGTTTGATAATTTTATGGCTAAGGAAGAAGATTTTAATGCTTATTTTGGTAGACAATTGAAATACAATTCAAATATGCTTGAACACTTGGGTGATTATATGGCTAATGTCAAAGGTGAACTTAAACTTATTAGTAAACATGCTTCTATGGTTACCACTCAAGTAGAACAAGTACTTAAGGCTCAAAATGATTTGCTCAATGAATTGAATAGTAAGAATAATGATTATGCTGTTAGAGTGGCTACTTGAACTGGTAGAATGACTCAGGAACCTCTGTATCCTCAAGGCCACCCTAAGAGAATTGAGCAAGATTCTCAGAAAAAAAATATAGATGCACCTAGTCCTTCTAAAAGAAAGAAAATGGAAAATAAAAGAATCCTTATGCTAAGTACATGAAAGATATCATTACAAAGCGCTTTGCTGAAATGATTAGACCTATCTTTTTGCGTATGCGATTAACTGATACGCTCAAAACAAATCCTTATGCTAAGTACATGAAAGATATCATTACAAATACAAGAAAGATTCCGGAAGCTGAAATTTCCACCAGCTTGCAAATTATAGTTTTAAAGGTGGAATACCAAAGAAATTTGTAGATCCAGGAGTACCGACTATACCATGCTCCATTAAAAGAAACTATGTTAAAACTGCTTTATGTGATCTTGGAGCTGGTGTTAGTGTTATGCATCTCTGTTTATATTGTAGACATGATTTCAATAAGTTGACACCTACTAAAATATCTTTGCAAATGGCTGATAAATCAACTGCTATACCTGTCGATATTTGTGAGGATGTGCCTGTTGTAGTTGCAAATGTTACTATTCTAAAGGACTTTGTTATTCTTGATATTCCCGAGGACGATAGTATGTCTATTATTATTGGAAGACCCTTTTTGAATACTGCAGGGGCTGTTATTGATTGCACTAAAGGCAACATCAGTTTTCATGTCAATGGTAATGAGCATACGGTACACTTTCCGAGGAAACAACCTCAAGTTCATAGTATCAACTCTATTGGAAAAATTCCATCGATTATATTAGGAGGTTTTGAATTTCCTCTTCCTACTGTCAAGAAGAAATATGATATTCTTATTATTAGGGATGTGCATATCCCCATTGAGGTAACACAGTGTTATTCGAAATTTCTCTGGTTCCATGTTATTCGGAATGAGTTTGTTAACAAGACTTGATCAACCTTGTTAGTAGATTCCTTTTGATGATCATGAGATGGATGAAACTAGAAGGCACAACCTTCTGTACCCTACTTTTACTTTCTGTTAATTATATTAAATAAAATAAAAATAATATTTTTCCGTTTGTTATCTGACTATCCGTGCAATATAAAAATACCTCAAAAATAAAAGTTCTCCAAATGCCCTGAAATTTGAATCTGATTTTTTTCTAGAATATTTGAGAATATTTGGCACTGAGAACAAAGCAGGGGGGTCAACCACCTGCCCACGAGGGTGGAGGGCACGCCCTACCTCCCTGGGCGCGCCCCCTGCCTCGTGGGCCCACGGTGGCCCTCCTCCACTTATCCTTTCACCCATACACTTCTTCTTCCTCCCCCAAACACGAATAACCAGCTCAAACCTGAGTCCAAGCTCGTTTTGCTGCCATTTTCGATCTCCTTGCTCAAAGCACCTCTCACAAAACTGCTTGGGGAGATTGTTCCTTGGTATGTGACTCCTCCATTGGTCCAATTAGTTTTTGTTCTAGTGATTTATTCATTGCAAATTTTTGCTGCTTAGGTGACCCTGTTCTTGAGCTTGCATGTCAAATTTATATGGTCAAAAGTAGTTTTGATGCATGATATAGGCTCTAGGCACTTGTATGAGTAGTTGCTATCAATATTATTGTGTTTGGTTTAATTTTATTTTGAAGTTACTAAAAAATTTCACAATTTTTTAGAGGAAGAAATATGCTTAGGAAAATGTTCCAAGGTGGTTCCTCAAGGAAGCAAGGACCCAGGCTAGCAATGCGTGATGCTGATGAAGAGCCACCAAGAGACGCTCTAGTGCGTCCTTGTGAATGGCCTTCAGAAAATTTTATGGATCGAGCGCGAATTAAAGAAGAATTTAACGCATATTTGCGTAACGCCAATCTTGTGAGCTTCGAGGAAGAGAAGTGCAGTCAGTATCACTATCTCACTAGTTGCTTTGGGAGGAGGTTTGAATTTTCAACTTCATGTAATTCTCCAACTGTCCTGTTTGATCTTTACGATAATTCTTACACTATGGACTTAGAGGATTTTACCACTGCTTGCAAACATCCACAATGGGGTAGTATTAGGGATCCTCGCAAATCTGAATTTAGAGATTTTCTTGCTATTATAACTATGGGGGAATCTAGAGATATAACACAAGCTACCATAGGGAGCATTCATTTTCCTACTATACATTATTTTGCTCTCTTCATAGGTAGATGCATTAATGGTAAGGATGAGGCATGTCACATGTGTGTCCCTGACCTCAGTATTCTTAGGAGTGCTGTGTTAGGAGACAAAACTTATAATTTGGGAGCCATTGTTGCACGTAGGTTGCATCTTAATAGATTTAATGGAGATTTCTTTGGTGGAATTTATGCAACCCGCATAGCTAATTTTCTGGGTGTAGCCATACGCGAAGATGATATTGAATTACCTCCTGCTTATCTAGATTTTAATGCTATGGTTTACCACCAGTTTGTCGAGAGGAATGAATCACCTCTCCAGTATCGCTTAATCTTTGACAGACGCCGTGCTGTCCATATTACTCTCCCTGCTCCTGCCCTCTTTGATTATCAGGCAAGAGGAAGATATGTCATTTCCAGAGAGGAGGCGGATGAGTACGAGAGGATGGCGGAGGCCGCTCGTCGCCACGCTGCAACTCAGGAGGCAATAGCCGCTGCATCTCAGTATGACCCCAACTTCTACCACGGATATCAGCCAGGCCAGCCATGGCCATAGACCAACTTAGGCCAAAAGACTAAGCTTGGGGCAGTACGTATTTCCCACCGGCATTACATTTATGTTCACACACTCATTGCTAGATGTCGGTGCTCATACTTTTTCATTGTATCATCCATGCTAGTTTATTTTCCTTTTTATGCTTTCTTCTTGTGTGTTTAATAAACCTTAAGAAAAAACAAAAAAAATTAGTTGTAGCTTTTAGCAAGTTTACTTTCCATGCTTGTAGTAGTAATTAAAAAGAAAACCCAAAAAGATCTCCTATTCTTCTTTTACTTGTTGGGAGCTTTCCCGTGTAAATAGTTTTATTTCTTTTCTTTTCTTTGAGGGTCGATAGGAGAAGACCATAATTAAATTGCTGAAGTGGCTCTTATATGCATTATTGTTTATCCGAAAAAAGAACCCGTATTGCCTTGTCTTCTCCTATTTATTGAATGCTTGCAGATTCCAGCTTAGTCCAATGCACGTGCACTATTATTATTATCCACATCGTTTGGTCGTGCAAGTGAAAGGCAATTATGACGATATATGATGGAATGACCGAGATGAGAAAAGCTGGTATGAACTCGACCTCTTTTGTTTTTGTAAATATGATTAGTTCCTCGTTCCTGATTTAGAATATTATGAATATACATGTTTGCAATGACAACTAGAGATCATAGTTTCTTGTGCCATGCTTGATTAGCTATGAGTTATAATGGTTTACCTTGTGTGCCAACATGCTATTAAAATGGTTGTGATGTAGTATGATAGGGTGGTATCCTCCTCTGAATGATTTAAGTGACTTGACTTGGCAAATGTTCACGCATGTAGTTGAAACAAAATCAACATAGCCTTCACGATATTTATGTTCATGGTGGATTATATCCTACTCTTGCTTGCATTCAGTGTTGATTAATTTTAATGCATGTTCATGACTGTTGTCGCTCTCTAGCTAGTCGCTTCCCTGTCTTTTGCTAGCCTTCACCTGTACTAAGCGGGAATACTGCTTGTGCATCCAATCCCATAAACCCCATAGTTATTCCACATGAGTCCACTATACCTTCCTATATGCGGTATCTACCTGCCGTTCCAAGTAAATTGTATGTGCCAAACTCTAAACCTTCAAATAATCATCTTGTTTTGTATGCTCGAATAGCTCATGTATCAACTAGGGCTGTCTGTATCTTCCATGTTAGGCGGGTTATTCTCAAGAGGAGTGGACTCTGCTCCTCACTGACGAGAAAGTGGCTGGTCACCGGGATGCCCAGTCCGATGCTTTATGCAAACTAAATCAAAATAATTGCAAAACAGAACTCCCCCTGGGACTGTTGTTAGATGGAGGCACTCGTTGTTTCGAGCAAGCCATGGATTGATGCTTGTTGGTGGAGGGGGAGTATAAAGTTTACCATTCTGTTTGGGAACCGCCTATAATGTGTGTAGCATGGAAGATATTGCCATCTCTTGGTTGTTATGTTGACAATGAAAGTATACCGCTCAAAATATTATTCACCTCTATTTCAAAAACGAGCTCTGGCACCTCTACAAATCCCTGCTTCCCTCTGCGAAGGGCCTATCTATTTACTTTTATGTTGAGTCATCCTCCTCTTATTAAAAAGCACAAGTTGGAGAGCACCGCTATCATTTGCATTCATTATTGTTAGTTTACATTGAGTATGACTTGACTGGATCTCTTTTACCATGAATTACAATGTCTAGTCAGTCCTTGATCTTTAAAGGCGCTCTGCATTTATGTTTTGCGGTCTCAGAAAGGGCTAGCGAGATACCATCTTGTTATATCATATTATGATTGTTTTGAGAAAGTGTTGTCATCCGAGATTTATTATTATGGCTCGTTAGTTGATTATGCCATTGATATGAGTAAACTTGAGACCTATGTGTTATTGTGAATGTGGTTTGTTATATTCTTTGCTGAAAACTTGAATGCTGGCTTTACATATTTACAACAACAAGAGCAAACAGAGTTTGTAAAAGTTTTTCTTTATCTCTTTCAGTTTATCAACTGAATTTCTTGAGGACAAGCAATGGTTTAAGATTAGGGGAGTTGATGAACTGGAGCTAGTTCTGTGTCGCCCTAGGTTATGACAGTTACATGATGAACCACATCCGGCATAATTCTCCATCACTGACCCATTGCCTACGAGCTTTCCATATATTGTTCCTCACTTATTTACTTTCCCGTTGCTATTGCTATTATCACTATAAAATACCAAAAACATTACTTTTACTACTGTTACCTTTCGCTACCGTTACCACTACTATCATATTACCTTGCTACTAAACACTTTGCTGCCGATATTAAGTTTCCAGGTGTGGTTGAATTGACAACTCAGCTGTTAATACTTGAGAGTATTCTTTGGCTCCCCTTGCGTCGAATCCATAAATTTGGGTTGAATACTTTACCCTCGAAAACTGTTGCGATCCCCTATACTTGTGGGTATCATTCGCCTCCTCCCTGGTCATAATATATCTCCTTTTTGCCTGAAAGTCAAAGAAAGTAGGAGCAGGGAGAGCAACATGGACGGTGCGCCGTTTGTCAAAGATTAGTCAGTACTGGAGGAACTGATCGTTCCTCTCACGAAACTGGTGGAAAACCATAGCATCATAATCTAGATAAGCAGGAGGCAACTCAATATCATTTCCATGTATGGGTATATCAAGATAGTTAGCTACACGAGTTGCATAAATTCCACCAAACAAATCACCACTTATACTATTGTGATGCAACCTACGTGCAACAATAGACCCGAAGTTATATTGTTTATCACCTAATACCGCACTCTTGAGGATACTAAGATCTGGAACGCACATGTGACAAGCCTGATCTTTACCATTAATGCATCTACCAATGAAGAGAGCAAAATAATGTATGGAAGGGAAATGAATGCTCCCTATGGTAGCTTGTGTGATTTCAATAGATTCCCCGACAGTAATACTAGCAAGAAAGTCTTTATATTCAGATTTGTGAGGTTCACTAACATTGCCCCAGTGCGGGAGTTTACAAGCAGTATTAAAATCTTCTAGGTCCATGGTATATGATTTATCATAAAGATCAAATAAAACAGTGTGAGAATTGCGCGAGGATGTAAATTTAAACCTTCTCACAAATGAATGAGTTAGATAGAGGTATTGCCGGCACTTATCTGACATAAAGCTCTCAAGATCAGTGTTACGCACATACGCGTCCAATTCATCCTTGATGCCTGCCTGGACCATGAACTCCTCTCACGGCCATTCACAAGGCCGTACTTGAGCCTCCCTCGGTGGTTCATCGTCCAGCTCATGTATCACAAGCCTCGGGCCTTGCTTCCTTTAGGAACCACCTTGGTACATTTTCCTAAACATATTTCTTCCTTTGAAAAAATTTCTAAATTTTTTAGTGACTCAAAATAAAAGTGAACCAAACTCAACAAGATTGATAGCAACTACTCCTACAAGTGCCTAGAGGCCATATCATACTTTTGACCACATAAATTTGACATGCTAGCTCAAGAACAGGGTCACATAAGCAGCAAAAATTTGCAATAAATAAAGCACTAGAACAAAAATTATTGGACCATTGGAGGAGTCACATACCGAAGAACAATCCACCAAAGTAGTTTTGTGAATCGAGCTTTGAGCAAGGAGATCGAAAATGGCAGTAAGATGAGCTAGAACTCGGGTTTGAGCTGTGGGATGATTTTTTCTGGAGGAAGATGAAGTGTGTGGGTGCTAAAATAAGTGGAGGGGCCCATGTGGGGTCCACGAGGCAGGGGGCGCACCCTGGACCCTCGTGGTCTGGTCGTGTGGCCCCCAGGAGTGTTCTCAGTGCCAAATATTCTTAAATATTCTAGAAAAATTCATATAAAATTTTCAGGATATTTGAAGAACTTTTATTTTCGGGGTATTTTTTATTGCAAGGATAATTCAGAAAACAGACAGAAAATACTATTTTTGCTTTACTTAATATAAATAACAGAAAGTAAAAGGAGGGTACATAGAGTTGTGCTTTCTAACTTCATCCATCACATGCTCATTAAAAGGAATCCACTAACAAGGTTGATCAAGTCTGGTTAACAAAATCTTTTCAAATAACATGAAACCAGAGAATTGTCAAATAACACTAGGTTACCTCAACAGTGATATGCACATCTCCAACAATAAGAATATCATATTTCTTCTTGACAATAGGAAGAGGAAATTCAAAACCTCCAATAATAATCATTCGAATTTTTCCAATAGAATTGATACTCTGGACTTGAGGTTGTTTCCTTGGAAAGTGTACCGTATGCTCATTACCATTAACATGAAAAGTGACATTGCCTTTGTTGCAATCAATAATAGCCCCTGCAGTATTCAAAAAGGGTCTACCAAGGATAATAGACATACTATCGTCCTCGGGAATATTAAGAATAACAAAGTCCATTAAAATAGTAACTTTGCAACCACAACAGGTACATACTCACAAATTCCGAGAGTATAGCAGTTGATTTATCGGCCATTTGCAAAGATATTTCAGTAGGTGTCAACTTATTCAAATCAAGTCTATGATATAAAGATAGAGGCATAACACTAACACCGACTCCAAGATCACATAAAGCAGTTTTAACATAGTTTCTTTTAATGGAGCATGGTATAGTTGGTACTCCTGGATCTTCAAGTTTCTTTGGTATTCCACCCTTAAAAGTATAATTAGAAAGCATGGTGGAAATTTCAGCTTCTGGTATCTTTCTTTCAATTGTAACAATATCTTTCATGTACTTAGCATAAGGATTCATTTTAAGCATATCAGTCAAACACATACGCAAAAAGATAGGTCTAATCATTTCAGCAAAGCGCTCAAAATCCTCATCATCCTTTTTCTTGGATGGTTTAAGAAGAAAAGGCATGGGTTTCTGAACCCATGGTTCTCTTTCTTTATCGAGCTTCCTAGCAAAGAAGTCTCTCTTATCATAACGTTGATTCTTTGATTGTGGGTTATCAAGATCAACAGTAGGTTCAATCTCTACATCATTGTTATTGCTAGGTTGAGGATCAACATGAACATCATCATTAACATTATCACTAGGTTCATGTTCATTATCAGATTGTGTTTTAGCATCAGAAATAGAAATATCATTGGGATTCTCAGGTGTGTCAACAACAGGTTCACTAGAAGCATGCAAAGTCCTATCATTTCTCTTTTTCTTCTTCTTAGAAGAACTAGGTGCATCAACATTAGTTCTCTGAGAATCTTGCTCAATTCTCTTAGGGCGGCCCTCAGGATACAAAGGTTCCTGAGTCATTTTACGCCCTCTAGTCACAACTCTAACAACATTATCATTTGTCTTATTATTTAATTCATTGAGCAAATCATTTTGAGCTTTAAGCACTTGTTCTACTTGAGTGGTAACCATAGAGGCATGTTTACTAATAAGTTTAAGTTCACCTTTAACTCTAGACATATAATCATTCAAGTGTTCAATCATATAAGAATTATGTTTCAATTGTCTACCAACATAAGCATTGAAGTTTTCTTGCTTAACAATAAAATTATCAAACTCATCCAAGCATTGGCTAGCAGACTTATTACGAGGAATATCACCTTCATCAAATCTATAGAGAATTTACCTTTACTACCTATGTCGGGTTATCAAGACCATGTATTTCTTCAATAGGTGGTAAATTCTGAATATCTTCAGCTTTAATACCCTTTTCTTTCATAGATTTGTTTGCCTCTTGTATATCTTCAGGACTGAGAAACAGAATTCCCCTTTTCTTCGGAGTTGGCTTAGGAGTTGGTTCAGGATGTGTCCAATAATTATCATTACTCAACATATTATTCAATGGCAATTCAGCTTGATCAACAGTTCTTTCCCTGAAAACACAACCAGCACAACTATCTAGGTGGTCTCTGGAAGCATTGGTTAGTCCATTATAAAAGATATCAAGTATTTCATTTTTCTTGAGAGGATGATTAGGCAAAGCATTAAGTAATCGGAGAAGCCTCCCACAAGCTTGTGGGAGACTCTCTTCTTCAATTTGCACAAAGTTATATATTTCCCTTAAGGCAGCTTGTTTCTTTTGAGCAGGGAAATATTTAGCAGAGAAGTAATAAATCATATCCTGGGGACTACGCACACAACCAGGATCAAGAGAATTAAACCATGTTTTAGCATCACCCTTTAATGAGAACGGGAATAACTTAAGGATATAGTAGTAACGAATTTTTTTCTCATTAGTGAACAGGGTGGCTATATCATTTAATTTAGTAAGATGTGCCACACCAATTTCAGATTCATAAACATAAAAAAGGATCAGATTCAACCAAAGTAATTAACTTAGAATCGACACAGAAATCATAATCCTTATCAGAAATACAAATAGGTGAAGTAGAAAAAGCAGGGTCGTATTTCATTCTCGCATTCAAAGACTTTTCTTTCAGCTTAGCTAACAATTTCTTAAGATCATATCTATCATTGCAAGCTAAAACGTCTCTAGCAGTTTCTTCATCCATAACATAACCCTCAGGCACAACAGGCAATTCATATCTAGGGGGGGTGTAGCGACCCGACCTCAAACGGTCAAGTCTCTGTGCTTAAGTGTCATCCCTGGATCGGTATGCTGACACACACAGTACTCGAGGATTTATAATAGAGGTAAATCACATGTATAAAGTAACATAAAATATTATTACCTCAATCCAAATAGCGGAAGTAATAAGGTTGTGGATTCCCATCAACACCAACGGCAAAGTTGAGTATAGAAATCGTAACCCTAACGTATTACTTACTCGTCGTAAGAAGCCCTGCAACATGAGACGTTGCAGCCACAAAGGGTCAGTACATTGAATGTACTGGCAAATTCACACCATAGAGAATGATGAACAATGGCTATCACTACATGCATATATGGCTGGTGGAAAAGCTCTATGGTTATAAGATTTTTTGCGAAAAGCCAATTTTTCCCTATTGCAAAGGAATAAATTTTATTTAACTATCATGGTGGTTGTTAAACATTGAGAGTGTAGACACCCTCTCAATCCCAATTAAGCATCATCATTAAAACCCAACGAAATTAATTAAAGTCACATGATGAGATTCACATGATAATCCAAGTACTAGATACTCAAGACGTCCATATCCAGGGACACGGCTAACCATGATTAGTTTATACACTCTGCAGAGGTTTGCGCACTTTTACCCACAAGACTCGATGTCCTCCGTTGGGATTCTCGCACTACATGATGTTTGAGAAACGGATGACCAAGACATAGTCTTTCAGAAGCCCTAATACCTTACGATCGGGTAGACAGTACCAACCTACATCCCCTACATCTGCTAGTCTACCACTGTAAGAGTACGCACGATTTAGTCAACTATGCTAGATCCCATAGTAGCTTGTGGCTGCACACGGAAGTTTCTAGTATGAATAATCTCATGATCCCTTTGAGCCTGGGTGGCGGTCCATAAAGAAAAACAGGCAATCGCTGGAATACCCAGGTGTCTCAATCCACCCAGATGTGTGTTTAAGTTGCCACCTTAAATAAACCTTTAATTTATCAATCTCACATCTGTCATGGATACACTCACCCAATCCAGGTCTACTAGCATAGCATGGCATAAGCAAACATAGAAGTAACTCCCAAAGGTTTGATAATAAAACAGGTAATAGGTACTACCTCATCTACTTCCCAAAACCCACATATTAATCAGATCCTAATCATGCAATTGTTTGAGGTTTGATCTAATGCAATAAAAATTGGGTATGAAAGGAATATGATCAAAGTGTGAACTTGCCTGCAATGTTGATGAAGATGATTCACACTCAAAACTCTTGATAGATCTACTCGTCACACTCCGGTCAATCTATCATAGGCAAGCAATAGTAACTACACATAAGCAATCACTCAAAAGATCAGAAAGATCGAAGAAAACAATTCGGAAAACATCAAAACCAAGCAAATAACTCTTGCAACATAAAACAGTTTCTAACAGTACCAAAATTATGTGAATTTGGCCTTATCAGAAAGTTTAGGTCAAGAACTTCGATTTGCAAAAAGAATCAACTCAAACAGAGTTATAAAACTCAACTTATGATCAAAAGAAGTTTGAATATAAATCTGAACAAAATTTGAAATTTTGAAAATTTCAAAAAGTTGATGTGAGAGGTTCACTGGATAGGTAAAAACAAGACGAAGCTATAGGCGCTGGTTTGATCTAATTTGAATGAACGAGTAAAAAGTTATGGCTATTTGAAAAATTAGGGCCAAGCTGTTTTACGGAAGAAAAAAAGCTACGGCTAAGGTCTAATGTATAAATACGTAGACTAATTGATAATCTAATTATTTTACCGTATTAGTCTAGAAATAATAAACTACATAAGTATAAAGAAAGATACCTTTATAAGGCGGAGAAAATATGACTTTGGAGAAAGGAGACAATTTCCAAAAGTCGCGCCGGAGAGGAGTAAAATATTTTTATCTAGTGAAACCAAAATATTGATTTAACCCGAATCGGATGATTCTTGAAGGCTCTGGGTCTATATTTATAGGTGGAAAAGAGGTTTAAGGGTCAAAGGTTAGGCAATATGGAACTAAACGTAGACGAAAATATACGAAACAGAGATGGGAGTTGCGCCATGGGCCAAAACGCCTTTAGCTGGTTCGACCGGCCGTCGCACACTGTAATTTTTTTGAGCAATAGAAAAGAAAAGAAAAACTATGAAAAAAAATTATGGGGAAGGAATATGGCCGGCTGGGCCTGGCCCATATAGGATAAAGAAAAAAAGATGGGGTGCCCGCTAGTACTATGATGCGCACGCGGGCAACAGTTAGTTTCAGGCGCGCGCGCAGTTTTTGTTATTTGTTTTTTTAACAGAAAGCGATAAACTGAAAAAGAAAATAAAACTAAAACTTTATATAGGCATATTATATATCAAAATTTTCATAAAAAGATTTTCTACAAGCTGAACATTTTCCTAGCATTAAATAAAATTCACACAAATTCGGATAATTGAAAAAGTGCTACTGGTCTAATAAAATCCAATAAAAATCATTATAAAAATACCAAAATTAATTCAAATTAATTTCTCTCCAATTTTCTGATATAGGGAATTATGTTACCCTATTTTCCGTATATTTTATTTTTGGAGAAAAATAATTTGAATAAAACCCAAATAACTCCAAATTGAAAATAATTTCAAAAGGATTTTAAATTTTGATCCTTTTAAACTCCCAACTCATATTTCATATAATTTGAAGAAGTCATTTTATCTTCTCTCATGAAAATCATTGAGTTGCTTGAAGTTTCTGAATTAAAAATATTTCCAAATGAAATTCAAATCTTTTCAAAATCCTTTTCATTTATTTAAATGGAAGAAGTCATGTCATCTTCTCTCGTGGGTTTTGTATTTGAAAAGAATTTGAATTCACGGAGATCGAAATGCAAAAGGTGAAAGTTTGGGAAAGTCCTTTTATTCCCTCTCATTTAACTTTCAAAAAGTTTCGAATTTCACTCAATCAATCACACAACAATCAAACAAACAATCAATCTATCTATTTATTATAACATTCCAAAATTTAGAATTTTGGGATGTTACAAACCTACCACCCTTAAAATGAATCTCGTCCTCGAGATTCGGAGAGGCTAGCAAGAAAAAGGTTAGGGTTTGGGGGTCTTCTCAAAATCCACCGATCATCACAGGGGTCTGGGGTGCTACCACCCTTAGAAGCATGGTTACGGTTCCATCGAAACTCATATACTTCATCCATACTGTTAACAGTCTCGGTCTTCTTAGATCTTCAAGATAATTCCTTATCTGGGCTCTTCCGGTAGTGGCATAACCTTTACCACAAGTCTTCTGTCCTTTCATCTTGGTAAGGTTCTTCCATGACTGGGTCTTCTTAGCTGACGGGTCTGGCGCCAAAACTAAACAACTATTGATATCTCATGGCGGTAATGCAATTATGGTTTCTCCTGCAGGAAATGGGTCTGGGTTGATCCTCATCGTATAACCTACGGTTGGCAAAAGCTACCTTGTACAAGGGAAAATACTTATACCATTCTAAGGTTTAAACAAGGTTTAATATCGTTGTCTCTCTACTATAGGTAAGTCACTCAGATTTACCATCCCATATAGCAAGGCGAATAATAAGAGTAAGTCGGTATGGTGATAAATCCATCCCGCACGCAAATCATTACCTTGTATACGGTTTAGCGAATCTCGCATTCTAACACTAGGTCATCCTCACAAGCATTGCAGAATTTCTCTTGTCCATGAACTGCGTTCGGAATAATCCATTGATTCTGCAAGCCAAACAAACATCTATCGTTCCTTCACAACTCTTAGGTTTTGCGTTACTCCTATAAAATCGTCTGTCGATAAACGTCGTATCTTCCTCCAGGGTTTTTCCTTCAGCAAGAATGTGCTTGCTTCTTGGCAGGTCCTGAGGCCTGTGGGTTATGGCCCATCTCATCACTTGTAGTCCTTGAACTTATCATCGGGCAACTGATCATTATTCCAACTTCCAACTTCCTAGTATTCTTAAATCCATCCAATTGTATTGTCTTCTTTCCTTCTATTGGCACCAAACTAGGACATGATTACTCAGACTCATCATGGAATTTCCCTTGATCCATATTTCCAACATCATACCTCCTTTATATCCAATAGTAATTCTTCTCTTCATCCTCGTGGGATATCCCACATACCGAGTTAAAAACTTATACTTATGAAGTCCATACTCCACTTCATGGAACATCATTATCCTTTCCAGGGTCAAGCGTCCTTACAGGGGAATATTGGCCATCCCTGCATGGCACTTCTTTAACTGGGAAACGTGAAACACATCATGAACTCCTGACGGTCCTTCGGATAACTCCAACTTGTAGGCCACTTCTCTCATATGCTCCAAAACTCGGTATGGTCCTACAAATCTCGGGGCTAACTTTCCCTTAACTCCAAATCGTTTAATTCCTCGCAGAGGGGACTCACGAAGACATGCTCTGTCTCCAATTTCTTAGACTACCTCCTTGCGTTTTTGAGTCTGCATAACTCTTCTGCCTGGAGTGAGCTACCTTCAGTCTATCTCGAATCAACTTAACATTCTATTCTGACTCCTTGATCACATTTGGTCGAAACAACTGACGGTCTCCAACTTTATCCTACATACTCTTGGGGTATCACACATATCGAGACAAAACTCGTATTTATTTTGTCTGAAATCCACTTAGTGGAGTATCCTTATCTTTTCCAGGGTCAAGGGTTCTTACAGGGTACTACCACCCTTGAAATGCACAAATTCATCCATAGACCATATTTCTCATATCCTTGAAAATGGTCAAAAATCTTCTTCATAGAGTAACAACTCATAAAATCCATATCAGTACCAATGATGCTAACTTTATTCACTCTCAATTGATTACAATCTCTCGCTTTTCCATTACATGTCTCAACTCAACACCTCAATATAAAACAAAATATTCTCACTTCTACTACTCCATTTCTTTTGTTGCAAACTCACTATCTAGCACAAGCCTCCTTCTCCTTGGGGCATCCTCTGGCAAAGTGCCCTGCTCTATTACAACGAAAACATATTACTTCTGACAAGTCTCGAGGTTTCCTTTTTTGGGCAACTGCTAAGGTAGTGCCCTGACTCCTTGCACCTGTAACAGGTGATATGACTTAGGTCCTTCCTGGGATCCAATCTGCTTCTCTCCCTGGACCTTTCCATGCCAATCATGGCTTCTATTTCTTGTGGGTCATATTCTACTTCCTCTGTCGGGAATTATACTAGATCCGCATTCAAACAATTTTGGGAGATGTGTCCTTCTTCTCCACATGAATAGCAAGACTTAGTGCAGGGTTTACTCGGGTCCTCTTTAGGTGTGTCCTCCACCTCTTCCTTCATCACAATTTCTTCTAAAATTTCCATGAGGGCTCCTTTCATTACTTCTTTCTTCTACTGGATGGTTCGTCGTACCATGGGGTAAATGTGACACTGAGCAGGATAGTGGGTAGTCCCTTCACACAAGAAACAATTAATCTGCCTAGTTGGGCATTGTCGGTGTCAAAACCGGCGGATCTCGGGTAGGGGGTCCCGAACTGTGCGTCTAGGTCGGATGGTAATAGGAGGCAGGGGACACGATGTTTTACCCTGGTTCGGGCCCTCTTGATGGAGGTAAAACCCTACGTCCTGCTTGATTAATATTGATGATATGGGTAGTACAAGAGTAGATCTACCACGAGATCAGAGAGGCTAAACCCTAAAAGCTAGCCTATGGTATGATTGTTGTTCGTCCTACGGACTAAAACTCTCCAGTTTATATAGACACCGGAGAGGGCTAGGGTTACACAGAGTCGGTTACAATGGTAGGAGATCTACATATCCCTATCGCCAAGCTTGCCTTCCACGCCAAGGAAAGTCCCTTCCGGACGCGGGACGAATTCTTCAATCTTGTATCTTCATAGTCCAGGAGTTTGGCCGAAGGTATAGTCCGGCCATCCGGACACCCCCTAATCCAGGACTCCCTCAGTAGCCCCTGAAGTAGGCTTCAATGACGACGAATCCGGCGCGCAGATTGTCTTCGGCATTGCAAGGCGGGTTCCTCCTCCAAGTACTTCATAGAATATTTTGAACACAAAGGTAGTGTCCGGCTCTGCAAAATAAGTTTCCACATATTGCCAAAGAGAGAATAATATTTACACAAATCTAATCTGCTGACGCATTCCGTAGCGTGACATCACACCACGACCAAGTCTTTATTCGAATCGTTTTACTGTCCTACCTCAGCGTGTTTAGCGAGGCGGTTTCCTTGGCACGTCTTGTTAAAGCAGAGATCGTGTCCCCTTATTCCGGGATTCTCATAAATACGGGTGTGGGTAACCCAACCGCTCCATTGACTACGACGCTTAGGAGATAAGCGAGTTTTACCAGGCTGGTGGGGGCGCATAGTCGCGTCCGCCCATATAAGGGGATAAGGATCCACCTTTTCATCCACGCCTTCTTCCTACTTTGCCTATCCATTTCCGCGCACTCGAGCTCCAGCACCCAAGTCCGCACACCCCACCTCAACCTTCTCCAGCCATGTCCGGAGCGGGAGGCAAGTGGATGGTCTCCTCCGTCACGGAGGGACACATCAAAAGACTGAGGAAGGCCGGATACTTGTCTAACGACAATGCACACCGGCTTCCCGAAGACGGGCAGCTCATCCCCACCCCTAGGCCCCATGAGAGGGTGGTGTTCCTCCCCCATTTCCTCCACGGACTGGGCTTCCCTCTCCACCCATTTGTCCGGGGGCTCATGTTCTACTATGGCCTGCATTTCCACGATCTGGCCCCAAATTTTGTCCTCAACATCTTGGTGTTTATCATCATGTGCGAGGCTTTATTCCGCATCCGCCCCCATTTCGGCCTATGGCTCAAGACTTTCAATGTCAAGCCGAAGGTGGTGCACGGCACCCAAGCGGAGTGCGGAGGCGCCATGGTGGGCAAGATGCCCAACGTCCTATGCTTCGAGGGCTCCTTCGTGGAGTCCCTAAAGGGGTGGCAGTCGGGGTGGTTTTACATCACCGAGGCGCGCGACCCTGAATGGGTCGCAGCCCCCGAGTTCCGATCCGGACCCCCTACGCGGCTCGCCTCCTGGAAAGAGACGGGCCTGTCGTGGGGTAAAAAAGGAGAGCTGACCAGACTCCAAACATGCATCCAAACCCTGGTGGACAGGAATCTCAAACTTGTCAACGTAGTCCAGGTTATGCTCATCCGTCGGATCCTCCCGTGTGGATCTAAGTTCCCTTACCTTTGACAGGATTGGCAGGAGACGTCCAGACAGATCAAATGTCCGGCTCCTTTGCCCGAAGGCCCAGCGGACGCTTGCTTGGCGAAGCTACTGGTTCCGGCACCTTACGTGGTGCCGGAGAAGAAGGCCAAGAAGAAGGCCACGGGGACTCGAAAGAGTGCCCGGCGCTAGGAGGTGTCGGATTCACCATCCGACGACTCCAAGGCGCACTCCTCCCATGAAGACGAGGAGGAGGAAGAAGAGACCTCTCCCCCCCAGCGGGGGGAGGGAAGAAAAGGAAGGCCGCCCCAACCGGGGAGGCCGAAGGGTCCAAGAAGGGGAAGACCCCTCCTCCGGACTACTCCACCAATGCCGACGACGGCGAAGAGGAGTGGCCGCACAGGGCCAAGCCCCTGGCGAAATCATAAGTATCTGGATACCAGAGTGATTCATAGTATTCCCACATTGCACATGTTTTCCTTACATCGAACATGATTGTGCAGTCCGCCCAAGGCCGGGCTCGATGAGTCGTCGAGCGGCTCCCTGGACTCGTCAGATGTGAATTCGCTTCCGACGGCTTCCTCCCCCCACCCTATGGACGGCGCCGAGGTGGAGTCCCAACAGGTTCCAAGCTAGGAGGAGGTGGTCCTGGAGGCGCCGCAAGGCAACCTCCCGGACTCCAGGCGTAAAGGGGATAGAACCCCCAAGGGCTCCAGGTCCGACCTTGAGCCGTACACCGCGCCGGAACCTTCAACGGTTCCGGACTCTGGTAGGCAGCCTCCTTCCAAGAGGAGCAAGCCTACCGAGCCGGTGACCTCCGTCCAACCAGAGGCACCAGAAAATTTGCTGGAGACGCTTAACGGCGCCTCCATCGACGAGGAGCACCGCACTATTATGAGTGCGATGATCCAGAAGGTTCAGTCCGCCAAGAGTGGACTGACTGAAGCCTGTGCCAGCCTTCTAACAGGCTTTGAGGTAGGTAAAGAATATGTAAAAATATTACCGCATAGACAGTAGCCCCTGATGCTCTGTTCGGTGTTCGGAAAGAAAAGCCGAATAGAGGATCTAGTAACATTCGCAGGAGTCTAACATAATCAAGTCAATATGCGTATACAGGCTTCGCTGCTGGCCTCCGCCACACTAACTGCGGAGGTGGATACGCTGAAGAGAAACCTTGCGCGGTCCGAGAACGAGCTCGGCCATGCCAAGAGGCAACTCGAGGAGAAGGATGGTAAGTAATACCTTGCGCAATTATATAGAGAAGATGTGGTTGCAAAAAATGACAGGATCAACGTGCTATTATAGGGGCCACGACCGAGGTGGCAACCCTTAAGCAAGCGCTATCCGAGGCCGAAAACAGGGCGGCCGCGGAGCGCATTGAGAGAGAGAAGCAGGAGGCGTGGGTGGAGGAGGTGCAGAAGAGCTCCGAGCTCTCGTGAAAAAACATGAGAGTTTGGAGCTTGACTCAAAGACGCAAGCGTTCGAGCTTGTGGCAGCCCTCAAAAGCGCGAAGTCTGCAAAGGCTGAAGCCCAGAAAGCCCTCAAAGAAATTGACGCGATGAAGAAGATAGCGGCGGGTAAGGCATTCATTATGCAAAGCAAGCACATGAAAGTGAATTACTTATTAGTTACCCGAGTCCGGAGCTCTCCAGGAGCGTTCGCAGATTTGCCCCGCAGTGCGTCGGATGCCACCACCTACTACCGAGCCGAAGAGGGGAGCTCGACGGAGAAGGTGTTCTGGTCTCAGTATGCTGAGGCCGGACACCTGGTGCCTTTGAGCGACCAGCTGAAGCAAATGGTCGAGCTCCACAAGGTTGCCGAACAGGCCATAAAGGGCCTCATAGTTCGGCTGTGGCCTGGAGAGGCTTTGCCTGGGAGCTACTTCGGGCTGGTGAGGCGGCTGGTGGATGCGTGTCCACGGCTTGAATTAATCAAGCGCTCCGTCTGCATCGAAGGTGCCCGTAGGGCGCTTGCCCGTGCTAAAGTGCACTGGGGCAAGATGGATGCGGAGAAGCTGGTGAAGGACGGGCCGCCGCCGGGCAAGGAGCATCGCGTCCCGGAAGCCTATTATGAGGGCGTCCTAAAGGGTTCCCGCCTTATAGCGGATGAATGCCCCAAAGATGTAATTTTTGAGGAAACTCGCATTTGTGATCCTGTACGCTGAAAACTTGTTCATATGCGCTAAGCAACGCTTTTGAATTTAAAATATTACCTTCTGTGCGGACGTTTATCAAATTTGAGAGATGGCGAGTCGTCGGCTTTTGCCCCCATGGCACGAGTGCTGGGGTGTTCGGGATAAACATGAGCGCTCTTTTTCCCATTCTTGGGTCCTTCGAGGGAGGCGCTCAACACAATGAACAAGGCAATCGGACTATAATGCTTGAACACTCTCACTTAGCCATAGAATTCTATAATTTTAAATTTCAGCAAAACCCCTAGTGTTCAGAAGACCGAGTTTGGGGCGCTATCCACGCCTAGGCCGGACAAAGCCGACTCCTCGCTCTAAGCGGCATAAGTCTTTAGGGACTCGAAAACCTCTCGAACAGTGACCAGCTCTCGCCTCATCATGACGGTCAGTTTTAGCTTTCTCTACTGAGGTGCTTAGCCCAGCTCAACTGGGGCACAATCGCAGTAGTTCTCCTAGTGCTACCTTAGCCGATATAACGGAACGTAAGGTACCAAAACATAGGAGCCGGGCAAACCCAACATTTGACCCAAGACATGATTCGGAGCCGATGCATATAATGCTATAAGTTCGGGGTGCCGCACTTGTGAAAGTGTTCGGACTTCTCATGCCGTATTGTGGGGTACTTAAGCCCCTGGCGTATTGGCTGTACCAAAGTGTACGGGTGCAACATGTCATTAATGAACATATATTCGTAAAAAAGAGGTAATGCAATAATGGACGGAAGCTATGCATTGTTTATTTAAAAAAGTTGCGATCAAAGCAGAACGATACAAATAGTGCGATAAGCAAAAGATGGGACTATCAAATATGTCCTTTCCAGAGGCGAGCTGCGGAATGTTATGCAAAACAGGTATGCTGCTCGTTATAGAGACCACCTTAGAGTTCCATAGTGCGGCGTAGCTTTCTGCTTCCCTGATTGTATCGTTTGTGCGGCAATTGTACTGCCGGACAAGCCTCCCTAAGAATGGAGTCCTGAAAATAAGAGAAAATTAAGAAATCGGCAGCCCCTAGTGCGGTTTAAGCCGCGTTTCGGGCATGCCGTGATGGTGCCCCTCCCCCTGTGCCCATGGTATTTCTAGAGCGTAGTTATGTACGCGCAACACTGGTTTCGCAAGTTCACGAGGGCTGGGGTTGGGGCCGCATTGCTACGCTTGCTCGGAACGTGCCAAGCGGTCTTGTTGTAGGTTACTCCGGGCGCGCTTGACAGTGTCCGGACGTTTAATGGCCGGACTGGAGAATTTCCTTGAGAGGCTGCTTTGTACTTCCGGTGCGATAACCACCATATGCTCCTTCGTTCGGAGAGATTGTTCGGTGTTTCCATTGACCATGATGACGCCTCGAGGGCCTGGCATCTTGAGCTTGAGGTATGCGTAGTGCGACACCGCATTGAACTTGGCAAATGCGGTTCGCCCAAGCAGTGCGTGATAGCCACTGCGGAACGGGACTATGTCGAAGATTAACTCCTCGCTTCGGAAATTATCCGGAGATCCGAAGACCACTTCAAGTGTAACTCAGCCTGTATAGTTGGCTTCTACACCTGGTATGACGCCTTTAAAGGTCGTTCTGGTGGGTTTAATCCTCGAGGGGTCGATGCCCATTTTCCGCACTGTATCCTGATAAAGCAGGTTCAGGCTGCTGCCGCCATCCATAAGGACTCTAGTGAGGTGAAATCCGTCAATAATTGGGTCTAGAACCAATGCAGCGAATCCACCATGACGAATGCTAGTGGGGTGATCCCTTCAATCAAAAGTTATCGGGCAGGAAGACCATGGGTTGAACTTTGGGGCGACTGGCTCCATCGCGTATCCGTCCCTTAGCACACGCTTCCGCTCCCTCTTGGGGACGTGGGTTGCGTATATCATGTTCACCATCCGCACTTGTGGTGGAAAACCTTTCTGTCCGCTGTTGTTCGGCACCCGGGGCTCCTCCTCATCATCGCTATGCAGCCTCTTGTCTCTGCTTTCGGCATTTAACTTGCCTGCCTGCTTGAACACGCAACAATCCCTGTTGGTGTGATTGGCTGGTTTTTCGGGGGTGCCATGTATCTGGCATGAGCGGTCGAGTATTCGGTCAGAACTGGACGGGCCCGGAGTGTTTCTTTTGAATGCCTTTTTCCGCTGGCCGGGTTTAGAGCCTTTGAATCCGGCATTAACTGCCGTATCCTCAGTATTGTCACCGTTAACGCATCGCTTTTGCTTGTTGCGATGCGACCTATCACCGTTGTCCTTGGTATCTGAATTACCAGGGCTCTTGGTCATGTTATTGCTACAAGCTAGCCAGCTGTCTTCTCCCGCGCAAAAGCGGGTCATAAGTGTCGTGAGGGCTGCCATAGATTTCGGCTTTTCCTGTCCTAGGTGCCGTGCAAGCCACTCGTCGCGGATGTTATGCTTGAAGGCTGCTAGGGCCTCTGCATCCGGACAGTCGACGATTTGATTTTTCTTGGTTAGGAACTGTGTCTAGAATTGTCTGGCCGATTCCTCGGGCTGCTGAATTATGTGGCTTAGGTCATCGGCATCTGGTGGTCGCACATAAGTGCCCTGGAAATTGTCGAGGAATGCGGCTTCCAGGTCCTCCCAACAACCAATTGATTCTACTGGCAAGCTGTTGAGCCAATGCCAAGTTGGTCCTTTAAGCTTGAGTGGGAGGTATTTGATGGCGTGTAGGTCATCACCACGGGCCATGTGGATATGAAGGAGATAGTCCTCGACCCATACCGCAGGATCTGTTGTGCCATCGTATGATTCGATGTTCACGGGTTTGAAACCCTCGGGGATTTGATGATCCATTACTTCATTTGTGAAGCATAGTGGGTGTGCGGCGCCTCTGTATTGGGCTACATCACGACGCAGCTCAAACGAGCTTTGTCTATTGTGTTCGGCCCGGCCGGATTTACTGTATCCGGCGTGACGAGTACCGTCTCATGCCGTGGGGCGCCCACCTGATCCATAGATCGATCTTGTTTGCCTTGCCTTATCCTCCAATATATCTTGCAGGTCTGGCGCATTTTCCCATGCCTTCGTAGTTTTTGAGCGGCACCGGGGTGCGGCTTGAGTGGAGGGCCGAGAGGCCTCTCTGTCGCGGCCACGGGGTGGCCGGTCGGCCGCATCATGCGCAGGTGATTTAGGTGCTTGCTCCTCTAATTGGGGTAGCAACCTACGCTTTGGGTAGCTCTTGGAGGGGCGTTCGAGTTCATACTCCTCGGCCGCAAGGACTTCAGTCCATCTGTCGGCTAGCAAATCTTGATCAGCTCTAAGTTGTTGCTTTTTTTTGCTTGAGGCTGCTCGCCGTGGCCATAAGCCTGCCTTTGAAACGCTCTTGTTCGACGGGATCCTTCGGCACGACAAATTCATTGTCGTCGAGGCTTGCCTCGTCTTCGGAGGGAGGCATATAATTATCGTCCTCGACCTCTCTGTCTGCCGCTCCCTCATGAGGGCTGGCTTCTCTATCCTCCTGTGCTGAATCTTGCTGGAGGTGGTTGTCTTCGGCACTGTCCGGGGTGTTATTATCCCCCGTGCCGGAATCACCGTTTTTGTTTTGCGGGATTTAGAGCGGTGCCGCTGACGCGGGCCCTTAGGCTGCTTCTTGGAGGGGTCATCCTCCGCTGTTCCATCGCCATTGCCTTCTTTTGGGTTGTCCACCATTTATATATCATACGACGATGTGGCTTTCCAGTGCCCTATAGGCGCTGGTTCTTGATCGTCCCCTGCATCGGCGTCCATACCGTCGATGTCTTCGGAGTCGAAGTCGAGCGTGTCGGTTAAATCATCGACAGTGGCTACGAAGTGGGTGGTGGGTGGGCTTTGAATTTCTTCATCATCCGCATCCCAACCTTGCCGACCATAGTCCGGCCAGGGCTCTCCTGACAAAGAGAAAGACTTTAGTGAATTCAGAATATCACCGAAGGGCGAGTGCTGAAAGATGTCCGTGGCAGTGAACTCCATGATCGGCGCCCAATCAGGTTCGATCGGTCGGGGCGCAGAGGGCTCAGAGTCCGGAGAGGAGTCCGGCTCCTTGGAGTCACGGGCTTCGCAAAGAATAGGGATGGTGTTCGACTCGATCGCCGTAGAGATTGCAGCCCCCGAGGCGGTGTCTAACCACCCATCCTCGGTTGGTGTAATCGGCTCCGAGCTAGGGGTCAGAGCGGACACGAGTGCGGCCTCCAGGGCACTGTTCGGCGGCAGAGCTAGTTCATGCCCATCGTGACAGTGCGGCGCGCTCGGCTGTGGCTCGAATCCATCGAAGATCAAGTCTCCACGGATGTCGGTCGTGTAGTTCAAACTTCCAAATCTGACTTGATGTCCAGGGGCGTAGCTTTCGATCTGCTCCAGATGACTAAGCGAATTGGCCAACAGTGCAAAGCCGCCGAATACGAAGATCTGCCCGGGGAGAAAAGTCTCACCCTGGATCGCATCGCTGTTGATGATCAGAGAAGCCATCGGGCCTAAAAGTGACAACAAAGAAGAACTCTCAATGAAAGCACCAATGTCGGTGTCAAAACCGGCGGATCTCGGGTAGGGGGTCCTGAACTGTGCGTCTAGGTCGGATGGTAACAGGAGGCAGGGGACATGATGTTTTACCCAGGTTCGGGCCCTCTTGATGGAGGTAAAACCCTACGTCCTGCTTGATTAATATTGATGATATGGGTAGTACAAGAGTAGATCTACCACGAGACTAGAGAGGCTAAACCTAGAAGCTAGCCTATGGTATGATTGTTGTTCGTCCTACGGACTAAAACTCCCCGGTTTATATAGACACCGGAGAGGGCTAGGGTTACACAGAGTTGGTTACAATGGTAGGTGTGACGCCCGGGTAATTAAGCTACAGTAACCCCCTCGTAATGATGTCACGTCACCACGATTACTGTTGCTAATCTCGTGTTAGTTTAGAACCAATCCAAATCCAAATTCAAAATCAATCAAACAATAGAAGTTTTCAAATTAAAAACTAAAATGTTCGGAGTGATCCAACTAATGCATAGGTAATTATGGTGGAGAAACCTAACTTTAATAAAATGTTTAAGTGTTCAAAATAATTAAAACTATAGGTTAAATAATAAATAAATGCCTTTTGAATTTTATAAAATATTAAACTATTATAGTTGGGATAAGAATTAATGTGGCGGTAGATTATTTAAAAGTACCAATTTAGGTGTTAGTGATAATTTTTACTAAAACTAAAATAAAACAGAAAAGAGATAAGATAAAAAAAGGGGGAAAAGGAAGAAGATAAAAACAGAAGACTAAAGAAAAGAAAAGGATTCCCCCGGCCCCTCGGCCCACTAGGCCACCAGGCTGCCAGGCAGCCCACGACCCACCCCACTCTCCCTGGCCTAAAAGGCCACTCCCCCGACCCCAAACCCTAAATCACCCCCACTCCCCCACGATCCCCTCGTCTCCCTCCCAGCGCCGCCACACGCACCACAAACACACACACACGCATCGTCCCAGGGAGATGGGCGCCCCTGTTCGATTCCCTCCTCCCGCACGCCCGCGGCCCGATGCAAGGCGCCGCCGGCGCCCTCCTCCCGGACTCGTCCCGCCCCTCCTCTCCCTTGCGCGGCGCCCACCTGAAGCCGTGCCCTCGCCCCCGTCGCCTCAACCACGCCTCCGTCGCCAGACCACCTCAACGGCCTGCCTCCTCGCCGCCCCGTCATCGCCGCCTCGACCCCGACTCCGTCGCCTGAAGCCGTCCCGGAGCACCTTCGCTGGACCTCCCCGCCGGACTGCCTCCCCACCATCGCTCGTCCCCATCCTCCTCCTCGCCGGACGCCATCGAGCCACGCCGCCCCTTCCCTGCATCGAACATGAGCACCGCCCCGTGCTCCCTCTCCCCCCGTACTGAACGCGTCGCACTCGTCGTGGCCCTACTCGGCATCCTTGCCTCCACCCACGCCCACGAGCGCTCGCGCTCGTCGCGCTCACCGCGCCTTGTCCCGCCCGCGCCCGTACATCGCGCCTACATGCCGCTCACCCGCGCGTGCGCGGCCTCGCCTCACCGGCGATGCAGCCTCGCTGGTCTGCGCCCCCTGACCAACAGTCGCGCCGCCCCCCCCCTTCCTTCCCCACTGGCCGCGTCGGGCGCCGGCGCTCACGCGCCCGCTACGGCCCCATTCCGGCCTTGCCTCGTTACCGGGCAGGGCTGCGGCTTCGCCCGCACCCGCCTGCATGTATGCCCGTTAAGGCCCTGTGCCTATGACCAGTGGGCCCGGCCCTAGAACGTTAACAAAAAAAAGAGAATTAAAAACAATTTTAATAAAATAGTTAATTAATTAATTAGTGAATTAATTAAGTTAATTAACCATGGTTAATTAATCTAATTAACCTGTTAGTTTAAATAAACTGTAATTAGTTTAACCTAAACCCTAGTTAACCTAATCACTTTAATTAAATTAACTAATCCTGTTTAGTTAACTAAGTCAATGACCAGTGGGACCCACAGGTCACTGACCCAGTCAACACCTCTGTTGACTGCTGACATCATGCTGACATCATGCTGACATCAGCAATCACTGTTTTGGATAATGTTGCATTAAAATAATTAAATAAATCCTGAAAATGATTTAAATCTTTTAAAATTAATAGAGAATAAACCGTAGCTCAGATGAAAATACTTTCTACATGAAAGTTGCCTCAGAACGAAGAGACGAATCCGGATACGCAGCCGCGTTCGTCCCGCCACACATCCCCAGCATTAGCAAAACACGCAACTTTCCCCCTCCGGTCATCTGTCCGAAAACGCCAAAACTCCGAGAATACTTTCCCGGGATGTTTCCCCCTTCGTCGGTATCACTTACTACCGCGTTAGGCACACCAACCCGCGTAATTGTCCTTGTTACGCTTTGTGATGCTTTGATGTCTGTTATTTATTGTGTTCCCCCTCCGTTACTCCTTTCCGGTAGACTCCGAGACCGATGCTGATGCCCCTGTGGTCGACTACGTCACCGACGACCCCTCTCTTGTCCAGAGCAACCAGCAAGCCCCCCCCCCCTTGATCACCAGATATCGCCTATCTCTCTCTATACTGCTTGCATTAGAGTAGTATAGCATGTTACTGCTTTCCGAGTATTCCTATCCTAATGCATAGCCTGTCCTTGCTACTACTGTTGTTACCTTACTGCTATCCACTGCTTAGTATAGGATGCTAGTGTTCCATCAGTGGCCCTACACTCTTGTCCGTCTGCCATGCTATACTACTGGGCCGTGATCACTTCGGGAGGTGATCACGGGCATATACGATATACTTTACACAGTTACATTACCTGTGATACTGTTCGGAGATGGGGGCTGAAGGGGCAGGTGGCTCCATCCCGGTAGAGGTGGGCCTGGGTTCCCGACGGCCCCCGACTGTTACTTTGTGGCGGAGCGGCAGGGCAGGTTGAGACCACCTAGGAGACAGGTGGGCCTGGCCTTGTTCGGCGTTCGCGGATATTTAACACGCTTAACGAGATCTTGGTATCTGATCTGAGTTGGCTACGAGCCTATACGCACTAACCATCTACGCGGGAGTAGTTATGGGTATCCCGACGTCGTGGTATCAGCCGAAGCACTTCGTGACGTCAGCGACTGAGCGGCGCGCGCCGGGTTGGACTGCGTAACGCAACTTCTTTGTAATGGAGGTGCTAGGTCTGCTTCCGGCCGCGTACGCAACGTGCAGGTGTGCTCAGGGCGATGGGCCCAGACCCCTGCGCGCTTAGGTTTAGACCGGCGTGCTGGCCTCTCTGTTGAGCCTAGGTGGGGCTGCGACGTGTTGATCTTCCGAGGCCGGGCATGACCCAGGAAAGTGTGTCCGGCCAAATGGGATCAAGCGTGTTGGGTTATGTGGTGCACCCCTGCAGGGAAGTTAATCTATTCGAATAGCCGTGATCTTCGGTAACAGGACGACTTGGAGTTGTACCTTGACCTTATGACAACTAGAACCGGATACTTAATAAAACACACCCTTCCAAGTTCCACAGACAACCGGTGATCGCTTTTCCACAGGGCGACGAGGGGAGGATCGCCGGGTAGGATTATGCTATGCGATGCTACTGGAGATGCTACTTGGAGATGCTACTTGGAGATGCTACTTGGAGGACTTCAATCTACTCTCTTCTACATGCTGCAAGACGGAGGCTGCCAGAAGCGTAGTCTTCGACAGGATTAGCTATCCCCCTCTTATTCTGGCATTCTGCAGTTCAGTCCACTGATATGGCCTCCTTACACATATACCCATGCATATGTAGTGTAGCTCCTTGCTTGCGAGTACTTTGGATGAGTACTCACGGTTGCTTTTCTCCCTCTTTTCCCCCTTTCCCTTCTACCTGGTTGTCGCAACCAGATGCTGGAGCCCTGGAGCCAGACGCCACCGTCGACGACGACTCCTACTACACCGGAGGTGCCTACTACTACGTGCAGCCCGCTGACGACGACCAGGAGTAGTTAGGAGGATCCCAGGCAGGAGGCCTGCGCCTCTTTCGATCTGTATCCTAGTTTGTGCTAGCCTTCTTAAGGCAAACTTGTTTAACTTATGTCTGTACTCAGATATTGTTGCTTCCGCTGACTCGTCTATGATCGAGCACTTGTATTCGAGCCCTCGAGGCCCCTGGCTTGTATTATGATGCTTGTATGACTTATTTATTTTTAGAGTTGTGTTGTGATATCTTCCCGTGAGTCCCTGATCTTGATCGTACACGTTTGCGTGCATGATTAGTGTACGATTAAATCGGGGGCGTCACAAGTTGGTATCAGAGCCGATTGCCTATAGGAATCCCCCTTCCACACTCCTTGGCCGAAGTCGAGTCTAGACATTGCAAAACTTTTACTAACTTGGCTGTGTGCCTTACGGGCCCACGTCGCCATCGGGTGGTAATAGGATCTTTTACTCCTCGACCTTTACTCTGGGACTCTGAACTCTCTTCTACTCGGGTTAAACGATTTTTACTAAAATCTGACTTTAGGTTCTCGAAAATACTTTCTCCCAGAGAGCCCCTTCCGCCTAGGTGATCGCCGGCTGCACCAGAAGATTTCGAAGTTACTCGCCGAAACTCTTTTGAGACTTTGTGCCCGTTGCTTTTGCAATTCCCTACCATCGAAATATCCCTATGGATAAATACATACACTTGACGTTCTTACTTTTATTCCCAGTTGATCTTTTTATTACAAGATACCCCGAAATTCTCTTTATTGATCCGAGAATATCTTGTGCCTACTGTCTTGCAATTCCTTGTCACCTGAATACCCCTATGGATAACTCTCGCACTTGTCAAGTATCCGCTTATCCCCAGTTGTTCATGTGTTTCACAAAAGTCTTCGAAATACTATTTGATACTCCAAAAATCCTTAGTAGCTTATTTCTCTGCAATACTTGTCTGCTTGCATTGTGGATGCTTTCCATATGTCTGGCAATATTCGTTAGTATCCTTAGGCACCGTCATTTTGATCCTATTGATTCAACATGAGTGCGAATGCACGCAATCATCATTTGATCCTTTTAAATTATCTTTCTGGCTCAGACGTCATTTTTGAACATGAGCTTGTTCTCGACCATTCTGTTCGCTGTCAATTGTACCCTTAGGTCTATTGAACTTATCCACCCTTGAACAGAGCGTCTGCTTCTGATCCTTCTATTTGGAAATCGTAATTCCTTTGATATCTAAGCATCGAATCATTCAGGTGTTCTATAATCTGATGCCCTTGCATCCTTTCTTCAACTGATTGTGTGCCGATGCTCACATCAGCTCCGCTATGGACCGTCGGATCCTTTATTGGATTATTATTCGACAGTGTCCTCCTTAATCAATAACCTCGTGAGCCTTTCCTCTGATACATAATGCTTTTGGTAAATTGTATCCTCTGTTTTATCAACCATGCTCTATTTTCGAGCTGGTGGTATTTACGATTGAAGCTTGTGGTATATGTTTCCACGATACCCTGACGGGTTGAACGCATGCCTTCCTTAATATGTGTGAACTCGAAAGTTTTCACGAGTCATACTCATCTGGTATTACACCAGGTAAAACTTTCAACACTAATGCCTTTATCAAAGGGAGAAGTGAATGGGAGGTTATACATTGAAGAAGTGGGAGTCGACCTTGAACTTTGTGTTCATGCCCATGGACGCGATGTATATCCTATCATGGAAGCTTCTTGTAATAATAACTATTTCCTTGATAGCTAACATATGGTATCTGTGAATTGATCCCTTGCAACCGTGGTTCCAACCATGAATGTTCTTCTTTGATTCCATCACTGGACAAGTTAAAACAATTGTCTCCTATGGATCAATACACCAATCCAACCTTTACTTTGATCCGTCTTCGAGTATTACCCCCCTGGTATCTTGAGATTATCTTGGAACTGCATTACTTCTTATGAGTTCTTGATCAAGTACTACATTCTCGCTGATTCCAATTTTCCACGGGCTCCGAGTTATTAGACACTCGGGAACACCGATAAGTGAATCGATTCCATACTCTGATTCAATAACTCTAAGAATTCTTGTTGCTTATGAGTTTAATAATCCTTCAAGTCATTCCTAGCCTTATCAGCTATATCATTATCATGCAAAATTTTAACTGTGCTACCTGGTCCTTCTTTCGGAGCACAACTTTCGACGATGAGCTAGACTTACGTCGATCTTCCTTGTCATATCATTTCGCCTTGAACATCAAGCTTGATTTCGAGTTCGTGTCGTACCCTTGGTTTTAGTAACTTTCGCTTCATCAGTCCTTTGACTTGATGTCATCGTTATTCGATTACATCTTCATGAAACCTCTCGACAAATGTGTCGTAATCATCATCTACATTCTGAGCTCTTACAGGATATCAATCGAATTCGTGATGAGAAATACCATCCTTTCCCCTCGATGATTGTGTTATCATCGACGACATTCTTGCCTTCCCCCAACACAAACTTGTTCATGTTTTGTGTTATACCTTGAGTTCCTTGCTATCCAGCCTTTGTTCTTCTTTATCTTGGAGTATTACCATCTTTTATGTCAAGAATGTTCTGAGATTTGTTCCACCTCTTGAGAGTTCTTGGTGTAGTGCTACTTCTCACCATCACCATTCTTTCATGGTCCTCGTGTTGATTCCAACCGGGGTACCAACAAGTGAACGGTGCTATTTGGATTCTGTACTTCTAGCAACCCTATTACTTTGAAGTTAATGGTCAACCGTTCATTCTTAGACTATTGATTATTGAATCACCATTCTGACATTGGTCGTGCAGCCCAACCGATATTTCGGGTGCACCTTTCAACCAATGTTTAGTTGTGTATGTTGTCCTTGAGCATGCTTCATTATACCCTTTGATCTGACAAGTGCTATCTCCTTGTTCACATTATTGTGGAAAATCCATCCGCTTGGAATTCTCGATGAATTGTCGCTGAGCCCATCAGCCACCTTCTCATCCCCTCCTTGGTTTAATGATGAGCTATTGTTTCAGGAACCCGCTCCCATAGTTCATTTCCCGAGAATCTTGCAATGTCATTTCGTCGAGTTGTGTAGCCCCTTTTCTTCTCGGACATCCTGAGTCTGAGGTATCATGACACCAATCGGATCTGAATCTCGGTCAGATATGATGGTTGGGACAACTTTCCAAGAGTTATGATGTTGGTTCTTTGATGACCCGGTAACATGATGTCATGCCTAGCACCCCCCCCGGCTGGAGGACCTATCATTATAGATTCCTTTTCAGCAAGGTTATCCATTCATCCATGAGGAAATTGTAAGACTTATTCTACAAGTTATTCCTGATGGATCCTTCGTGTTTCCAAAGTCTGATCTTCACCTGAAGACCATGTCAATGCTATCTCGAAGCATGTCAATGGTACTCCGATTTTCAACAGGAACATTTGAAGCACGATGCTAAATTTTATTTATCACTTATCCTAACACCGTTGTATGGGTAATGTCATGAAATTTCTCTCCTCTTATCTAAAGGGTTTTCTACCTTATATCCTGTCTTGGATATCATCCTCTGCTTGACTTTGGGAAGGACATACCCCTGATATACATGTTTAAACACATTTTCCTTTCCGTTGTTTTGTTCAAACTTTCTTATAATCTACTTAACTGAGCAGTGGTAATTCCCTGCTTAGGTAAGCACCTCGTGGTACAACTCTGCCAGTAAGAGCCTATTACTATAATTGATGACATTTCGATAGCCACGGATGGACGAGAACTTGCCTAATGGTCCGCCTCGTTCAACGAGCAGGAAAATGATTCTCTTCGTCCCTCGCCCTTGGTACCGACATTGTTGTCGACATAACTGATAGGCTACCCTCTGACATGTCTTGCTATCATGACCGTGCAAGATGTCAACACCCTTCCTACTTTTAACCACATGGTGGGCCCATAACCCACAGTTCCACAGGATCAAAACCTGACTCTCCTGTACAACCTATTGTCAAAGTTATTCCCCACGTTTGACTTCGTATGTAATTCACGGGCCACCTTCCTAATGATCTATTATGGTATCAGACGCAATACTTATTCCCATTGCTCTGAACCCCTTTCACACTTCGATTTAGGCAACGAATGTTTGCCTGTGCGTTTGAAACTTCTATTTTGCACCTTCTTATTTTGCTCTCGATAATTGCTTAAGTTTCAATTCGAGGGTTACTATCCGCCACCCTCCCTGATGTTCTCTACCAGATACGTGACCGTGTAGAGGTCAGTTCTTCTAGAGATACCCCTTATCATTTTTCGTAAGTACGATGGAGTTCCCGAAGAAAGGACGCCGACTTCATCATGATGACTTAAAGCAGAGAAATGAAGACATCAATGTATTCGACCGGCCTCTTCGAGAAGAGCGAGCCAGGATGAGAAGACCCGCTAGTTTCGTAACCAGAATTTTCCCCCTTACACCCCTCTTAAATCTCGGGACGAGATTTCTTGTAGTGGAGGAGAATTGTGACGCCCGGGTAATTAAGCTACAGTAACCGCCTCGTAATGATGTCACGTCACCATGATTACTGTTGCTAATCTCGTGTTAGTTTAGAACCAATCCAAATCCAAATTCAAAATCAATCAAACAATAGAAGTTTTCAAATTAAAAACTAAAATGTTCGGAGTGATCCAACTAATGCATAGGTAATTATGGTGGAGAAACCTAACTTTAATAAAATGTTTAAGTGTTCAAAATAATTAAAACTGTAGGTTAAATAATAAAATAAATGCCTTTTGAATTTTATAAAATATTAAACTATTATAGTTGGGATAAGAATTAATGTGGCGGTAGATTATTTAAAAGTACCAATTTAGGTGTTAGTGATAATTTTTACTAAAACTAAAATAAAACAGAAAAGAGATAAGATAAAAAAAGGGGAAAAAGGCAGAAGATAAAAACAGAAGACTAAAGAAAAGAAAAGGATTCCCCCCGGCCCCTCGGCCCACTAGGCCACCAGGCTGCCAGGCAGCCCACGACCCACCCCACTCTCCCTGGCCTAAAAGGCCACTCCCCCGACCCCAAACCCTAAATCACCCCCACTCCCCCACGATCCCCTCGTCTCCCTCCCAGCGCCGCCACACGCACCACAAACACACACACACACGCATCGTCCCAGGGAGATGGGCGCCCCTGTTCGATTCCCTCCTCCCGCACGCCCGCGCCCGATGCAAGGCGCCGCCGGCGCCCCTCCTCTCCCTTGCGCGGCGCCCACCTGAAGCCGTGCCCTCGCCCCCGTCGCCTCAACCACGCCTCCCTCGCCGGACCACCTCAACGGCCTGCCTCCTCGCCGCCCCGTCATCGCCGCCTCGACCCCGACTCCGTCGCCTGAAGCCGTCCCGGAGCGCCTTCGCTGGACCTCCCCGCCGGACTGCCTCCCCACCGTCGCTCGTCCCCATCCTCCTCCTCGCCGGACGCCATCGAGCCACGCCGCCCCTTCCCTGCATCGAACATGAGCACCGCCCCGTGCTCCCTCTCCCCCCGTACTGAACGCGTCGCGCTCGTCGTGGCCCTACTCGGCGTCCTTGCCTCCACCCACGCCCACGAGCGCTCGCGCTCATCGCGCTCACCGCGGCCTTGTCCCGCCCGCGCCCGTACATCGCCCCTACACGCCGCTCACCGGCGATGCAGCCTCGCTGGTCCGCGCCCCCTGACCAACAGTCGCGCCGCCCCCCCCCCCTTCCTTCCCCACTGGCCGCGTCGGGCACCGGCGCTCACGCGCCCGCTCTGGCCCCATTCCGGCCTTGCCTCATTACCGGGCAGGGCTGCGGCTTCGCCCGCACCCGCCTGCCTGTATGCCCGTTAAGGCCCTGTGCCTATGACCAGTGGGCCCGTCCCTAGAACGTTAACAAAAAAAAAGAGAATTAAAAACAATTTTAATAGAATAATTAATCAATTAATTAGTGAACTAATTAAGTTAATTAACCATGGTTAATTAATCTAATTAACCTGTTAGTTTAAATAAACTGTAATTAGTTTAACCTAAACCCTAGTTAACCTAATCACTTTAATTAAATTAACTAATCCTGTTTAGTTAACTAAGTCAATGACCAGTGGGACCCACACGTCAGCGACCCAGTCAACACCTCTGTTGACTGCTGACATCATGCTGACGTCAGCATGCACTGTTCTGGATAATGCTGAATTTAAATAATTAATTAAATTCCTGAAAATGATTTAAATCTTTCGAAAATCATATCTTTTAATCCGTAACTCGGATGAAAATACTTTCTACATGAAAGTTGCTCAGAACGAAGAGACGAATCCGGATACGCAGCCCGTTCGTCCGCCACACATCCCTAGCATAGCAAACACGCAACTTTCCCCCTCCGGTTCATCTGTCCGAAAACGCGAAACTCCGAGAATACTTTCCCGGATGTTTCCCCCCTTCGTCGGTATCACTTACTACCGCGTTAGGGCACACCAACACCGCGTATTGTCTTGTTACGCTTTGTGATGCTTTGATTGTTCTGTTATTTATTGTGTTCCCCCTCCGTTACTCCTTTCCGGTAGACTCCGAGACCGATGCTGATGCCCCTGTGGTCGACTACGTCACCGACGACCCCTCTCTCTTGCCAGAGCAACCAGGCAAGCCCCCCCCCCTTGATCACCAGATATCGCCTATTCTACTCTATAATGCTTGCATTAGAGTAGTATAGCATGTTACTGCTTTCCGATATTCCTATCCTAATGCATAGCCTGTCCTTGCTACTACTGTTGTTACCATTACCTGCTATCCTACTGCTTAGTATAGGATGCTAGTGTTCCATCAGTGGCCCTAGACTCTTGTCCGTCTGCCATGCTATACTACTGGGCCGTGATCACTTCGGGAGGTGATCACGGGCATATACGATATACTTTACACAGTTACATTACCTGTGATACTGTTCGGAGATGGGGGCTGAAGGGGCAGGTGGCTCCATCCCGGTAGAGGTGGGCCTGGGTTCCCGACGGCCCCCGACTGTTACTTTGTGGCGGAGCGGCAGGGCAGGTTGAGACCACCTAGGAGACATGTGGGCCTGGCCTTGTTCGGCGTTCGCTGATATTTAACACGCTTAACGAGATCTTGGTATTTGATCTGAGTTGGCTACGAGCCTATACGCACTAACCATCTACGCGGGAGTAGTTATGGGTATCCCGACATCATGGTATCAGCCGAAGCACTTCGTGACGTCAGCGACTGAGCGGCGCGCGCCGGGTTGGACTGCGTTAACGCAACTTCCTTTGTAATGGAGGTTGCTAGGTCTGCTCACCGGCCGCGTACGCAACGTGCAGGTGTGCTCAGGGCGATGGGCCCAGACCCCTGCGCGCTTAGGTTTAGACCGGCGTGCTGGCCTCTCCGTTGAGCCTAGGTGGGGCTGCGACGTGTTGATCTTCTGAGGGCGGGCATGACCCAGGAAAGTGTGTCCGACCAAATGGGATCGAGCGTGTTGGGTTATGTGGTGCACACCTGCAGGGAAGTTAATCTATTCGAATAGCCGTGATCTTCGGTAACAGGACGACTTGGAGTTGTACCTTGACCTTATGACAACTAGAACCGGATACTTAATAAAAGACACCCTTCCAAGTTCCACAGACAACCCGGTGATCACTTTTCTACAGGGCGATGAGGAGAGGATCGCCGGGTAGGATTATGCTATGCGATGCGACTGGAGATGCGACTGGAGATGCTACCTGGAGATGCTACTTGGAGATGCTACTTGGAGGACTTCAATCTACTCTCTTCTACATGCTGCAAGACGGAGGCTGCCAGAAGCGTAGTCTTCGACAGGATTAGCTGTCCCCCTCTTATTCTGGCATTCTGCAGTTCAGTCCACTGATATGGCCTCCTTACACATATACCCATGCATATGTAGTGTAGCTCCTTGCTTGCGAGTACTTTGGATGAGTACTCACGGTTGCTTTTCTCCCTCTTTTCCCCCTTTCCCTTCTACCTGGTTGTCGCAACCAGATGCTGGAGCCCTGGAGCCAGACGCCACCGTCAGCGACGACTCCTACTACACCGGAGGTGCCTACTACTACGTGCAGCCCGCTGACGATGACCAGGAGTAGTTAGGAGGATCCCAGGCAGGAGGCCTGCGCCTCTTTCGATCTGTATCCCAATTTGTGCTAGCCTTCTTAAGGCAAACTTGTTTAACTTATGTCTGTACTCAGATATTGTTGCTTCCGCTGACTCGTCTATGATCGAGCACTTGTATTCGAGCCCTCGAGGCCCCTGGCTTGTATTATGATGCTTGTAAGACTTATTTATGTTTTAGAGTTGTGTTGTGATATCTTCCCGTGAGTCCCTGATCTTGATCGTACACGTTTGCGTGCATGATTAGTGTACGATTAAATCGGGGGCGTCACAGTAGGAGATCTACATATCCGTATCGCCAAGCTTGCCTTCCACGCCAAGGAAAGTCCCTTCCGGACGCGGGACGAAATCTTCAATCTTGTATCTTCATAGTCCAGGAGTCCGGCCGAAGGTATAGTCCGGCCATCCGGACACCCCCTAATCCAGGACTCCCTCAGGGATTCTTCAACTGGGTGACTTCCTTCACAATTAGGGCATTCATCCTTGTGTTCTTTATGGGTGTGTCCTATTTCTCCACAAATCTTGCATGCACAAGGTTTCTTCATATCCTTTCCATAAGGCTTCAACTTCTGGGACACAAACTGAGACTTTGGCAAAGTCAACTTAAATTCTTTCCAAGTGGTTACTCCTTGCCATCCATTGATGGTTTGGTACATCCTCCACCAAGTAGCAGCACCTCTTTCAAAGCACTAAAGAGCATGCTAGGTCATATCCTTTCCGACTATAGGGTTATTCTTCATGTGATCCTCCATGTTCTGAATCCATCGACCCGTCTCCAATTGACTCATCGGTCCAGAAAATACAAGCTCATCTCCATGCATCCTCTATTGGGTCCAAGGGTTTTTGGGGTGAGAGAGATAGGGAGGGATACACACAATACAACCAATAGTTTTTGAAAAGAGAGATTTTATTTGTGGCTGTCGGAAAAACATCAAACAAATGACAGCTCACAAATGTCGCATCTAGCGTAAGTATATAACAGGTGTTTGGTCTTCTAAAGATTAATAAATCTTAAAAGTCATCAAACTCTTCAAGTCCTGTTCATGTCTCCGATGGCTTCTTCTGACCATGCTTGTCCTTCTAAAATTCTTTTGCTAGATCATCTCTGTTGACGCGAAATCTCTCGTGATGTCCTTTAATATTTCTGGAGTTGCATTCCAAACTTCTGGGTTTCATCAACCTCGACATGGACCACGATCCTACTGTCCTTCAGTTCCTGACGAATCTTTGATGTCTCAAGGCTTTGCTCCTCTAGCTTGGCTACTTTCAGCTTTTGGGTCCTGAGTTCTTCACGAAACGCTTCCTTATCAAATACTGCTTCTTGTAGGTCCATCTTAACTTCTTGATGTAACACTCCAAATCCTGGTGATACACCAGCTAAGGTTAAAACTTCATCTTGCTGATAGGTGCTCCATCAGCCTTCTTCCATCCAATCCATTCTGAAGAAATGCATCCTTAACTCAGCATGGTGACAATAGCATCAGCGGGCGATGACATCACGGATAACCGTGTTTCTGCTCTTGTCATTCCCATGAGCTATCATTCCATAGTTGATATCTCCTGCCTTAGGGTTTTCTTTGACAAAACTTCAAGTTCTCATGCTCCTTGTTTTAGTCTTTCTCCGATACACCTTGATCTTGGGTATTGACAACTTCCATAGTCTGCCAAGTTCCATAAGGGTAGCCTTCCTAGGTCATACAAATCTGAGAATTCTTCAGAGCCTTCAAATTCTCCTTGTCTTCGATCTTCAACCGTTGTGGTTTCCATTATTCAAATGCACGGAAAAATACTCTTCATTCTGAAGTGGTCTTAGTTGTTCGATATCTTGTACTTCTTGAAGTGGTCTCATCAGCCGAATCTTCGTGTGGTCAAAAGGGGAAAGGGGTATGGTCTCACTAAAGGGAATATTTGAATAAGCTCAGAAGAGAAGAGAAGTAAAAGATCTTTTGAAAATGAATTTCTAGAGAAAATCTTTCCTATGGGCTTGCCAATCTCTAGGGTCACGTCCTACAGTCAACATGTGCTTTGATACCATCTTGTAGCGACCCGACCTCAAACGGTCAAGTCTCTGTGCTTAAGTGTCATCCCTGGATCGGTATGCTAACACACACAGTACTCGAGGATTTATAACAGAGGTAAACCACATGTATAAAGGAACGTAAAATATTATTACCTCAATCCAAATAGCGGAAGTAATAAGGTTGTGGATTCCCATCAACACCAACGGCAAAGTTGAGTATAGAAATCGTAACCCTAATGTATCACTTACTCGTCGTAAGAAGCCCTGCAACATGAGACATTGCAGCCACAAAGGGTTAGTACATTGAATGTACTGGCAAATTCACACCATAGAGAATGATGAACAATGGCTATCACTACATGCATATATGGCTTGTGGAAAAGCTCTATGGTTATAAGGTTTTTTGCGAAAAGCCAATTTTTCCCTATTGCAAAGGAATAAATTTTATTTAACTATCATGGTGGTTGTTAAACATTGAGCGTGTAGATACCCTCTCAATCCCAATTAAGCATCATCATTAAAGCCAAACAAAATTAATTAAAGTCACATGATGAGATTCACATGATAATCCAAGTACTAGATAATCAAGACATCCATAACCGGGGACACGGCTAACCATGATTAGTTTATACACTCTGCAGAGGTTTGCGCACTTTTCCCCACAAGACTCGATCTCCTCCGTTGGGATTCTCGCACTACATGATGTTTGAGAAACAGATGACCGAGACATAGTCTTTCAGAAGCGCTAGCACCTTACGAACGGGTAGACAGTACCAACCTACATACCCTACATCTGCTACTCTACCACTGTAAGAGTACGCACGATTTAGTCAACTATGCTAGAGCCCATAGTAGCTTGTGGCTGCACACGGAAGTTTCTAGTATGAATAATCTCATGATCCCTTTGAGCCTGGGTGGCGGTCCATAAAGAAAAACAGGCAATCGCTGGAATACCCAGGTGTCTCAATCCACCCAGATGTGTGTTTAAGTTGCCACCTTAAATAAACCTTTAATTTATCAATCTCACATCTGTCATGGATACACTCACCCAATCCACGTCTACTAGCATAGCATGGCATAAGCAAACGTAGAAGTAACTCCCAAAGGTTTGATAATAAAACAGGTACTAGGTACTACCTCATCTACTTCCCAAAACCCACATATTAATCAGATCCTAATCATGCAAATGTTTGAGGATTGATCTAATGCAAGAAAAACTGGGTATGAAAGGAATATGATCAAAGTGTGAACTTGCCTGCAATGTTGATGAAGACGATTCACACTCAAAACTCTTGATAGATCTACTCGTCACACTCCGGTCAATCTATCATAGGCAAGCAATAGTAACCACACATAAGCAATCACTCAAAAGATCAAAAAGATCGAAGAAAACGATTCGGAAAACATCAAAACCAAGCAAATAACTCTTGCAACATAAAACAGTTTCTAACAGTACCAAAATTATGTGAATTTGGCCTTATCAGAAAGTTTAGGTCAAGAGCTTCGATTTGCAAAAAGAATCAACTCAAACGGAGTTATAAAACTCAAGTTATGATAAAAAAAGATTGAATATAAATCTGAACAAAATTCAAAATTTTGAAAATTTCAAAAAGTTGATGTGAGAGGTTCACTGAATAGGTAAAAACAAGACGAAGCTATAGGCGTTGGTTTCATCTAATTTGAATGAACGAGTAAAAAGTTATGGCTATTTGAAAAATCAGGGCCAAACTGTTTTACGGAAGAAAAAAAAGCTACGGCTAGGGTCTAATGTATAAATACATAGACGAATTGATAATCTAATTAGTTTATCGTATTAGTCTAGAAATAATAAACTACAGAAGTATAAAGAAAGATACCTTTATAAGGCGGAGAAAAGATGACTTTGGAGAAAGGAGACAATTTCCAAAAGTCACGCCGGAGAGGAGAAAAATATTTTTATCTAGTCAAACCAAAATATTGATTTAACCCGAATCGAATGATTTTTGGAGGCTCCGGGTCTATATTTATAGGTGGAAAAGAGGTTTAAGGGTCAAAGGTTAGGCAATGTGGAACTAAACGTTGACGAAAATTCACGAAACAGAGATGGAAGGTGCGCCATGGGCCAAAAGGCCTTTAGCCGGTTCGGCCGGCCGCGCACACTGTAATTTTTTTTTGAGCAATAGAAAAGAAAAGAAAAACTATGGAAAAAAAATTATGGGGAAGGAATATGGCTGGCTGGGCCTGGCCCATATAGGATAAAGAAAAAGAAAAGATGGGGCGCCCGCTGGTACTATGATGCGCACGTGGGCGACAGTTAGTTTCAGGCGCGCGTGCAGTTTTTATTATTTGTTTTTTTAATAGAAAGAGATAAACTGAAAAATGAATATAAAAATAAAACTTTATATAGGCATATTATATATTAAAATTTTCAGAAAAAGATTTTCCACAAGCTGAACATTTTCCTAGCATTAAATAAAATTCACACAAATTCAGATAATTCAAAGAGTGCTACTGGTCTAATAAAATCCAATAAAAATCATTATAAAAATACCAAAATTAATTCAAATTTATTTGTCTCCAATTTTCTGATGTAGGGAATCATGTTACCCTATTTTCCGTATATTTTATTTTTGGAGAAAAATAATTTGAATAAAACCCAAATAACTCCAAATTGAAAATAATTTTAAAAGGATTTTAAATTTTGATCCTTTTAAACTCCCAACTGATATTTCATATAATTTGAAGAAGTCATTTTATGAAAATCATTGAGTTTCTTGAAGTTTCTGAATTAAAAATATTTCTAAATGAAATTCAAATCTTTTCAAAATCCTTTTCATTTATTTAAATGGAAGAAGTCATGTCATCTTCTCTCGAGGGTTTTGTATTTGAAAAGAATTTGAATTCACGGAGATCACAATGCAAAAAGTGAAAGTTTGGGAAAGTCCTTATATTCCCTCTCATTTAACTTTCAAAAAGTTTCGAATTTCACTCAATCAATCACACAACAATTAAACAAACAATCAATCTATCTATTTATTATAACATTCCAAAATTTAGAATTTTGGGATGTTACAGGGAGAATCTTCATCTTCACTTTCAGCAATATTATCAGTTTCAATAATTTCATTCTCTCTAACCCTAGCAAGTTGTTCATCAAGAAATTCACCTAATGGCACAGTATTATCAAGCATAGAAGTAGTTCCATCATAAGCATCATGCATAGCATAAGTGGCATCATCAATAACATGTGACATATAATGACCCACAAGTATAGGGGATCTATCGTAGTCCTTTCGATAAGTAAGAGTGTCGAACCCAATGAGGAGCAGAAGGAAATGATAAGCGGTTTTCAGCAAGGTATTCTCTGCAAGCACTGAAATAATAGGTAACAGATAGTTTTGTGATAGGATAATTTGTAACGAGCAATAAGTAACAAAAGTAAATAAGGTGCAGCAAGGTGGCCCAATCCTTTTTGTAGCAAAGGAAAAGCCTGGACAAACTCTTATATGATGTAAAGCGCTCCCGAGGACACATGGGAATATCGTCAAGCTAGTTTTCATCACGCTCATATGATTCGTGTTCAGTACTTTGATAATTTGGTATGTGGGTGGACCGGTGCTTGGGTACTGTCCTTACTTGGAAAAGCATCCCACTTATGATTAACCTCTATTGCAAGCATCCGCAACTACAACAAAAGTATTAAGGTAAACCTAACCATAGCATGAAACATATGGATCCAAATCAGCCCCTTATGAAGCAACGCAATAAACTAGGGTTTAAGCTTCTGTCACTCTAGCAACCCATCATCTACTTATTACTTCCCAATGCCTTCCTCTAGGCCCAAACAATGGTGAAGTGTCATGTAGTCGACGTTCACATAACACCACTAGAGGAGAGACAACATACATCTCATAAAAATATCGAACAAATACCAAATTCACATGACTACTAATAGCAAGACTTCTCCCATGTCCTCAGGAACAAAAGTAACTACTCACAAAGCATAGACATGTTCATAATCAGAGGGGTATTAATATGCATATAGGATCTGAACATATGATCTTCCACCAATTAAACTAACTAGCATCAACTACAAGGAGTAATTAACACTACTAGCAACCTACTAGCACTAATCCCTGACTTGGAGACAAGAATTGGATACAAGAGATGAACTAGCGTTTTGAGATGAGATGGTGCAGATGAAGATGTTGATGGAGATTACCCTCTCCCGATGAGAGGAGCGCTGGTGATGACGATGGCGATGATTTCCCCCTTCGGGAGGGAAGTTTCCCCGGCAGAATAGCTCTGCCAGAGCCCTGGATTGGATCCGCCAAGGTTCCGCCTCGTGGCGGCGGAGTTTCGTCCGAGAAGATGGCTTATGAATTTTTTCCCATCGAAAGACTTCATATAGCAGAAGATAGCCACCGGAGGGCCACCAGGGGGCCCACGAGGTAGGGGCGCGCCCCCCACCCTCATGGGCAGGGTGTGGCCCCCCTGGTGAAGTTCTTGCTCTCAGTATTTTTTATATATTTGGAAAACATCTTCCGTGAAGTTTCAGGATTTTTGGAGTTGTGCAGAATAGGTTTCTAATATTTGCTCCTTTTCCAGCCCAGAATCCCAGCTGCCGGAATTCTCCCTCTTTATGGAAACCTTGTAAAATAAGAGAGAATAGGCATAAGTATTGTGACATAATGTGTAATAACAGCCCATAATGCAATAAATATTGATATAAAAGCATGATGTAAAATGGATGTATCAACTCCCCCAAGCTTAGACCTTGCTTGTCCTCAAGCGAAAAGCCGAAATCGAAAAATATGTCCACATGTTTTGAGATAGAAGTGTCGGTAAAAATAAAATACGGACATGAGGGCATCATGATCATTCTTAGAACAACAACTTATATAATTATTGTCATATAATCTCTTATGCTAGAGTAATAATTCAATCACAATATCAAGTATGAATCTTAAACGTCATTGAGAACTAACAAAATATAATCTCAGTCATTGAAGCAATTGCAATTTATCGTAACATAGGAAAGAGTCAATGTATAAGAGCTTTTCAGCAAGTCCACATACTCAACTATCATATAATCTTTCACAATTGCTGACACTCACGCAATACTTATGGGTATGGAGTTTTAATCGGACACAGAGAAAGATAGGGGCTTATAGTTTTGCCTCCCAATGTTTTACCTCAAGGGTAATGTCAACAGTAATAGTTCATGAAAACTCACATCCAATTAGCTATATATACCAGGATCTTTCCAACATACTGTGCTTGCCAAAGGATAAAATGTAAAAAGGAAGGTTGAAAATCACCATGACTCTTATGCAATGTAGGAGATAAAAGTAAAAGATAGGCCCTTCCCAGAGGGAAGAAGAGGTTGTCATGCACTTTTATGGTTGGATGCACAAAATCCTAACGCAAAATAACGTCACTTTATATTGCCAATTGTGATATGGACCTTTATTATGCAGTCTGTCGCCTTTATTACTTCCATATCACACGATCGTATAAAGCTTATTTCCTCCACATCAATCAATCATGCATATTTAGAGAGCAATTTTTATTGCTTGCACCGATGACAACTTACTTGAGGGATCTTATTCAATCCATAGGTAGATATGGTGGACTCTTATGGCAAAACTGGTTTAAGGGTATTTGGAAGCACAAGTAGTATCTCTAATTGGTGCAATGAATTTGGCTAGCATGAGGGGGAAAGGCAAGATCATCATGTTGGAAGATCCAAGACAATATAATTTATCTCAGATGTAAGAAAACATAACCCATTACATTGTCTTCCTTGTCCAACGTCAACTCTTTAGCATGTCATACTTGTAACGCCCTCGATGCGGCTATATCTCGCACGTGTCAAAGCACGACTTAGAGGCATAACCGCATTGAAAGCAATGTCGCAAGTGAGGTAATCTTCACACAACCCATGTAATACATAAGGGAAAGAGATATATAGTTGGCTTACAATCGCCACTTCACACAATTACATGAATAAAGCATTACATCAATCATATACAATCAAGGTCCGACTACGGAACCCAAAATAAAAGAAGATTACCCCAAATGCTACACAGATCCCCGATCGACCCCAACTGGGCTCCACTACTGATCAACTAGAACGAAACAATATAAAGGAAAAGATCTTCATCGAGCTCCTCCTTGAGCTTGGTTGCGTCATCTGCACGATTCAACGGCACCTGCAAGCTGGTTTTGAAAGTATCTGTGAGTCACGGGGACTCAGCAATCTCACACCCTCGCGATCAAGACTATTTAAGCTTATAGGTAAGGTAAAGGTATGAGATGGAGCTGCAGCAAGCGACTAGCATATATGGTGGCTAAACATACACAAATGAGAGCGAGAAGAGAAGGCAAAAGCACGGTCGAACAACTATGATCAAGAAGTGATCCTAGAACAACCTATGTCAAGCATTACTCCAACACCGTGTTCACTTCCCGGACTCCGCCGAGAAGAGACCATTACGGTTACACACGCGGTTGATGTATTTTAATTAAGGTCAACTTCAGGTTTTCTACCACCGGACATTAACAAATTCCCATGTGCCCATAACCGCGGGCACGGCTTTCGAAAGTTCAAATCCCTGCAAGGGTGTCCCAACTTATCCCATCACAATCTCTCACGGTCAACGAAGGATATTCCTTCTAGCGGGAAGACCCGATCAGGCTCAGAATCCTGGTTACAAGACATCCTCGACAATGGTAAAACAAGTCCAGCAAGACCACCCGCTGTGCCAACAATCCTGATAGGAGCTGCACATATCTCGTTCTCAGGGCACACCGGATAAGCTAAGCGTACGGGAGCCAACGTAACCCAAGTTGCCAAGGGACGACCCCGCACGGTGCTCTGGGTTGGACCAACACTTAGACAAGCACTGGCCCGGTTTTTTTTAATAAAGATGACCCTTGGGCTGGCCGACCCAAGGGAAAGAAAAAGCTAGGTGGCAAATGGTAAAACCAATGTTGGGCCTTGCTGGAGGAGTTTTATTCAAAGCAAACTGTCAAGGGGTTCCCATTATAACCCAACCGCGTAAGGACCACAAAATCCAGGAACATAACACCGATATGACGGAAACTAGGGCGGCAAGAGTGGAACAAAACACCAGGCATAAGGCCGAGCCTTCCACCCTTTACCAAGTATATAGATGCATTAATTAAATAAGATATATTGTGATATTCCAACAAGTAAACATGTTCCAACAAGGAACAACATCTCCATGTTCCAACAGGGAACAAACTTCAATCTTCACCTGCAACTAAGAACGCTATAAGAGGGGCTGAGCAAAGCGGTAACATAGCCAAACAACGATTTGCTAGGACAAGGTGGGTTAGATGCTTGGTTCAACAATATGGGAGGCATGATAAGCAAGTGGTAGGTATCGCGGCATAGGCATAGCAAAAGAGCGAGCATCTAGCAAGCAAAGATAGAAGTGATTTCGAGGGTATGGTCATCTTGCCTGAAATCCCGCAAGGAAGAAGAATGAGTCCATGAAGAAGACAAACAGACATAGTCAAACGGATCCTCACAAACACAACGTTATCAGACCCAACCCGAAGAAGCAACACCGGAAAGAAGCACACAACATAGTAAACAACCAACACATAAACATGGCATGATGCACAAAACAAGTATGATGCATGTCCGGTTTAATGAGGCATGGCATGGCAAAGTGCACAAGCAGTCCTACAGATTAAGTGGAGCTCAATATGCAACGAGTTGCATATTGACGAAGCACCACATTCATTTATTTAGTTTGATCTTGTTTATGTACCCAACAATATTAAATGTTGTTAAACATGGCAAGAGGGTGAAGTAAATGAAAACTACCTATCTAGGCAAGTTTAAATGAGGCCGAAGATAACGAACAACAATTCCGGAAAATCCTCATATGCATATATTAGGTTTGGTACTGTTCTGCCCTAAACACAATTTTAGAGTTGTTAAACATGCAAAGTGATGCCACCATGTTAAAATAGGCATTTTTCTACCCCATTTACATATAAGGATTATTTAAAACCGAGCTACGGTTATTAAGTTATGGATTAAAGCATTTTAACATGACATAGGAGCAAATTTAATCAAACAGCATTTTAAACATTTCAAACATAGATGAAAGTTGGAAATTATGAATCTAGACAAAATTCTAAGCAAGTTTCATATATAACTTGTTTCAATATGATGCATCGTTTGAGAGATAAAATATGCATGAACAACAGGGGGGTTTCTATAAAATAGTCGTCTCTGGAATAAAGGCTAAAATCGCAGGCAGGAAAAAAATGATCTGGGCCAAAACTGGCTGGCCCAACAGAGAAAGAAAAAAAAGGAGGGCACTCGGGGGCCGGCCTCACTCATGGGCCAGGCCCAGTTCGGAGGGGAAGCAGGCCGGCCTGGCAGGGCACGCTGGGCCTTGGCACTCGGGGAAAGGTCAACGCGGGCGGGACGAGGCGCGCTGCTCTCGTCCTGGAAGTAGAGGACGCAGGCGGCGGAGGACCTGGCGCTGGCGTCTCCCGGCGACGAGGATGGGGCGGATCCAGGTGGAGGCGACTAGGAACAGGGCGCGGGCGCGAATCCGACGGTGGGGGTTCCATTCTCGGCGCTGGAATGGAGGCGGGATGCACTGGCAGGGGAGCTGTAACATCCCAAAATTCTTAATTTTGGAATGTTATAATAAATAGATAGATTGATTGATTGTTTGATTGTTGTGTGATTGATTGAGTGAAATTCGAAACTTTTTGAAAGTTAAATGAGTGGGAATAAAAGGACTTTCCCAAACTTTCATTTTGCTTTTATGATCTCCATGAATTCAAATTCTTTTCAAACACAAAACCCTGGAGAGAAGATGACATGACTTCTTCCATTTATTTAAATGAAAAGGGTTGTTGAAAATATTTGAATTTCATTTGAAAATATTTCAAATTCTTAAACTTCAAGCAACTCAATGATTTTCACGAGCAAAGATAAAATGACTTCTTCAAATTATATGAAATATGAGTTGGGCGTTTCAAAGAAACTCAAATTTAAAATCCATTTGAAATAATTATTTTTCAATTTGGGTTATTTGAGTTTTATTCAAATTATTTTTCTCCAAAAACAAAATAAATGGAAAATAGGGTAACATGATTCCCTACAATAGAAAATTGGAGAAAAACTTATTTGAAATCATTTTGGTATTTTTAAAATCATTTTTAGTGGATTTTATTAGACCAGTAGCACTCTTTGAATTATCTGAATTTGTCTGAATTTTATTTAATGCTAGGAAAATGCTCATGTCGTAGAAAATCTTTTTCAGAAAATTTTGATATATTATATGCCTATATAATATTTTTAGTTATTTTGTTTTATTTATTTTAGTTCTCTGGAAAAAATGTTTATTAAAAAAACCCTCTTCGCCGACTGGGCCGATCTAGCACCTAGCCAGGCCACGGCCCAGCCAGCCCAGCCCCGCACGTCCCCGACCTCCACTCGGTCTCCCGAGCAAGCACGGGAGCGCCGCTGCCGCCATGGACGCCGTGGTCGCCCCGGCCTCCTCCTTGCCCCTCGCACACGCCAAGCCACCGCCTCCCCTCCCCTCCTATAAAATCGCCGCCAGCCCCGCCTCTCTCTCCTCCCTCGCACTCCCGCGCCGCTGCAGATCCATGCCGCTGCCCGCCGCCTCACCGCGCCCTTCGCCGCTGCTGCTGCGCCGCCCGCTCGCCTGCGCCGCCGCCTTGCTTCGCCACCTCGCCACTCCCCGCGCTGCCCTCGCCCGCGCTGCCTCGCGCCGCTTGCTGCGCGCCGCCGTGGCCGCTCGCTCGCCTCGCCTCGCCGGAAACCGCCGCCGCCGACGACCCGAACCAGTATAAAACCGCCCCGGTCTGGTTTATTTTTCTTTAGGTGATTTTGGTTTTCGTTAAAAAAACGGTTTAGTTTTTTTAGTTAGATCTATTTAGAGAACGTTCTCTGTTTAGAACTAGTTAGTGAACATTCGTTATTTAGTGTTTTCTTTTTCTGTTAATTTCGGCCAGGGACCCATCCGTGAAGATTTTATTTACATATTAGTCCCTGATTTTCAAATTACTATAACTTTTTACTCGTTAGTCCAAATCCAACGAAACCAACGCTCACGTCGTCGTTATGATCCCCTCTATCCACTAATCCAACTCAAAAATATTTTTGAAAAGTTTAAATTTTGAATTAGATCAGATTTGAAGTCAAACTTCGTTTGATCATAACTTGAGTTTCGTAGCTCCGTTTGAGTTGATTCTTTTTGCAAATCGAAGCTCTTGACCTAAACTTTCTGATAAGGCCAAATTCATATAATTTTGGCACTGTTAGAAATTTTTTTATGTTGCAAGAGTTATTTGCTTGGTTTTGATGTTTTCCGAATCGTCTTCTTCGATCTTTCTAATCTTTTGAGTGATTGCTTATGTGTGGTTACTATTGCTTGCTTACGATAGATTGACCGGAGTGTGACCAGTAGAGCTATCAAGAGTTTTGAGTGCGAATCATCTTCATCAACATTGCAGGCAAGTTCACACTTTGATCATATCCCCTTCATAGCTAGTTTTCATTGCATTAGATCAAACCTCAAACATTGCATGATTAGGATCTAATTAAATTGAGGGATGGGAAGTAGTTGAGGTAGTACCTATTACCTGTTTATTATCAAACCCTTGGGAGTTACTATTACGCTATGATTATAGTGCCATGCTATGCTCGTAGACGTGGATTGGGTTTTGAGAGTATTCATGACAGATGTGAGATTGCTAATTAATGGTTTACTTAAGGTGGCAACTTAAACACACATCTGGGTGGATTGAGGTACCTGGTTATTCCAGGATTGCCTGTCTAGGCACCTGGGTAGACCAGGATTGCCTATTTTTTTATGGACCGCCACCCAGGCTCAAAGGGATCATGAGATTATTCATACTAGAAACTTCCGTGTGCAGCCACAAGCTATTATGGGCTCTAGCATAGTTGATTAAGTTGTGCGAACTCTTACGGTGGTAGACTAGCAGATGTAGGGGATGTAGGTGGTACGGTCTACCCGATCGTAAGGTGCTAGCGCTTCTGAAAGACTATGTCTCGGTCATTCGTCTTCTCAAACACCATGTAGTGCGAGAAACCAAATGGAGGCGATCGAGTCTTGTGGGGAAAAGTGCGCAAACCTCTGCAGAGTGTAATAAACTAATCATGATTAGCAGTGTCCCCGGTTATGGACATCTTGAGTATCTAGTACTTGGATTATCATGTGAATCTCATCATGTTACTTTAAATAATTTTGTTGGGTTTAATGATGTTACTTAATTGGGATTGAGAATGTTGTCAACCATTCTCAATGTTCAACAACCACCATGATAGTTAAATAAAATTTATTCCTTGTAGTAGGGAAAAATTGGCTTTTCGCAAAAACCTTATAACCATAGAGCTTTTCCACCAGCCAAATATGCATGTAGTGATAGCCTTTATTCATCATTCTCTATGGTGTGAATTTGCCAGTACATTCAATGTACTGACCCTTTGTGGCTGCAACGTCTCATGTTGTAGGAATCTTACGACGAGTAAGTGATACGTTAGGGTTACTATTTCTACACTCAACTTTGCCGTTGGTGTTGATGGGATTCCACAACCTTGTTACTTCCGCTATTTTGGATTCAGGTAATAGTATTTACGTAACTTTTACATGTGATTTACCTCTGTTATAAATCCTCGAGTACTGTGTGTGTCAGCATACTGATCCAGGGATGACACTTAAGCACAGAGACTTGATCCATTCGGGTCGGGTCGCTACAAGATGGTATCAAAGCACATGTTGACTATAGGACGTGACCCTAGAAACTGGGAAGCCCATAGCAAAGATTTTTCTCTACAACATTCCCTTTCAAAAGATCTTTTACCTCTCTTCTCTTTTGAGCTTATTCAAATATTCCCTTTTAGTGAGATCATACCCCTTTCCCCTTTTGACCCCACGAAGATTCGACTGACGAGACCACTCCAAGAAGTACAAGATATCAGACAACTAAGACCACTTCAGAATGAAGAGTATTTTCCGTGCATCTGAATAATGGAAACTACAAGGTTGAAGACCGAAGACAAGTAGAATTTGAAGGCTCTGAAGAATTCCCAGATTTGTATGACCTAGGAAGGCTACCCCTTATGGAACTTGGCAGACTATGGAAGCTGTCAATACCCGAGATCAAGGTGTATGGGAGAAAGACCGGAACATGGAGAGTTGAGAACTCAAAGTTTTGTCAAGAAAACCCTAAGGTAGGAGATATCAACTATGGAAGATAGCTCATGGAAATGACAAGGGCAGAAACACGGTTATCCGTGACGTCATCGCCACTGATACTATGGTCACCGAGCTGAGCTAAGCATGCATTTCTTCGGAAGGATTGGATGGTAGAAGGCTGATGGAGCACCTAACAGTAAGATGAAGTTTTAACCTTAGCTGGTGTATCGCCAGAATCTGGAGTAGTACATCAAGAATTTTAAGATGGAGCTCCAGGAAGCCGTATTAGACAAGGAAGCATTTCGTGAAGAACTCAGGAACCAGAAGCTGAAAGTAGCCAAGATGGAGGAGCTACAACCTCGAGATACCGGAGATTTGTCAGGAACTGAAGGACAGTAGGACCATGGTTCATGCCAAGGATGATGAAACCTAAAAGTTTGGGACGCAACTCCAGAATAATAAAGGACGTCATGAGAGACTTCGCGTCAACAGAGATGATCTGGCAAAAGAACTTGAGAAGGACAGGCACGATCGAAAGAAGCCATTGGAGGCATGAACAAGGCTTGAAGAGTTTGGAGACGTTGAAGATTTATTGACCTTTAGAAGACCAAACCCCTGTTATATACCTACGTTAGATGGGACGTTTGTGAGCTGTCATTTGTTTGATGTATTTCCGACAACCACAGATAAAATCTATCTTTTCAAAACCATTGTTTGCTTTGTGCATCCCTCTCCCTCTCTCTCATCCCACCCCAAAACCCTTGGACCCAATATAGGATGAATGGAGATGAGCTTGTATTTTCTAGACTGATGAGTCAATTGGAGACAGACCGATGGATTCAGAACATGGGGGATCACATGGAGAATAACCCTGTAGTCGGAAAGGATATGACCCATCATGCTTTTCAGTGCTTTAAAAGAGGTGCTGCTACTTGGTGGAGGATGTACCAAACCATCAATGGATGGCAAGGAGTAACCACTTGGAAAGAATTTAAGTTGACTCTGCCAAAGTCTAGGCTTGTGTCCCAGAAGTTGAAGCCTTATGGAAAGGATATGAAGAAACCTTGTGCCTGCAAGATTTGCGGAGAAATAGGACACACCCATAAAGAACACAAGGATGAATGCCCTAATTGTGAAGGAAGTCACCCAGTTGAAGAATGCCCAATTAGGCAGATTACTTGTTTCTTGTGTGAAGGGACTACCCACTATCCTGCTTAGTGTCACATTTACCCCATGGTACAATGAACCATCCAGCAGAAGAAAGAAGTAATGAAAGGAGCCCTCACAGAAATTTTAGAAGAAACATTGATGAAGGAAAAGGTGGGGGACACACCCAAAGAAGAACCAATTAGACCCTACACCAAGTCTTGCTATTCATGTGGAGAAGAAGGACACATCTCCCAAAATTGTTTGAATGGGGATCTAGTAGAATTCCCGACAGATGAAGTATAATATGACCCACAGGAAATAGAAGCCATGATCGGCATGGAAAGGTCCAGGAAGAGAAGCAGATTGGATTCTAGGAAGGACCTGAGTCATATCACCTGTTACAGGTGCAAGGAGTCAGGGCACTACCTCAACAGTTGCCCAAAAAGGAAACCTCGATACTTGTTAGAAGTAATATGTTTTAGTTGTAATGGAGCAGGGCACTTTGCCAGAGAATGCCCCAAGGAGAAGGAAACTTGTGCTAGATAGTTTAGTTTGCAACAAAAGAAATGGAGTAGTAGAAGTGAGAACATTTTCTTTTATATTGAGGTGTTGAGTTGAGACATGTAATGGAAAAGCGAGAGATTGTAATTACTTGAGAATGAATAAAGTTAGCATCGTTGGTACTGATATGGATTTTATGAGTTGTTACTCTATGAAGAAGAATTTTGGCCATTCCGAGGATATGAGAAATATGGTCTATGGAAGATTTTTGCATTTTAAGGGTGGTAGTACCCTGTAAGAACCGTTGACCCCTGGAAAAGATAAGGATACTCCACTGAGTGGATTTCGGACAAAACGAATACGGGTTTTGTCTCGATATGTGTGATGCCCGAAGAGTATGTGGGATGAAGTGGAGACCGTCAGTTGTTTGGACCAAATTAATGTGATCAAGAAGTCAGAAGAAAATGATAATTTGATTCGAGATAGACTGAAGGTAGCTCAGTCCAGACAGAAGAGTTATGCAGACTCAAAAACGCAAGGAGGTAGTCTATGAAATTGGAGATAAAGCATGTCTTCATGTGATCCCTCTGCGAGGATTTAAACGAATTGGAGTTGAGGGAAAATTAGCCCCGAGATTTGTAGGACATACCGAGTTTTATGAGCGTATGGGAGAAGTGGCCAACAAGTTGGAGTCATCCGAAGGACTGTCAGGAGTTCATGATGTGTTTCACGTTTCCCAGTTGAAGAAGTGTTGTAACATCCCAAATTTTCAATTTGGAATGTTATACATTAGATCATCATGCATATCTTATTTTCTTGCATTTTGGTCGATCCTAGAAATTTCACGCAACTCAAGGACCTTCGGAGAGAGTTGGAGATTTCGTTATTTTCATATTTGAGAGCTTTCTCGAATTTGAAAAGAGGATCATTTGATTTATTTTATTTTATCTTCAATTATTTTTCCAATATCAAAATATGAGAGAGGGAATAATATGACTTTCCCAAATTGAGGAAAAATGAAGATTTAATAGATAGATCAAATTTTGTTTTCCGGTGTTTATTCGCATTTTATTTGGATAGGGAAAATGCGTGTTTTCAAAAATTGCATTTTAGGTCCGGAGAAAAGCTCATTTTGTTCGGCTCATTTTTAGGAGTCGGGGAAAATTTACTTTAGATTTTTCGGAGTTCGTTTAGTTCTATTTTTGTTTTTTCTTCTGCGCGCGGAAACTATTTAAAAAAAGAAAAAAAAGAAAGAGATCCAGGCCAGCCGGGCCAAAGGCCCAGCCAGTCGGCCAGCCCCAGCCGCGCGTGCACCAGCGCCAGCGCCAGGCGCGGGCCGCCGCCTCCCCTCGCTCGCCGAGTCCCAGCGGGACTCCAGGAGCCGGCTGCCAGCCCCTTGCCCCTTGGCCAAGCCGGTAGCCCCCCCTCTTTCCTTTGTTTCGTTTTCTTTTTCCTATTCCTAGTCTATTTCTTGTCCCCTACCCCAAGAAACCCCCCCCCACTTATATAAATACCTCCATAGACCCCCCCTCTCCTCACATCAAATCAAACCCCAAGCCCCACACCACCCCGCGCCTCCCCAAGCCGCGCCCCACCCCACGCCCCTCACCCGCCGCCGCCTATAGCCGCACCACCCCGCGCCTCACCCCGCACCCCTCACCCACGCCGCCGCCCTTGTGCATCGCCGCCGCCGCCCAACTCCGCCATTCGCCGGAGCCCCTCGCCGGAACCTCGTCGAGGTAGCCGCGCCGCGTCTCTTTTTATCCCCTCGGTTCGGTTTTTCTTATAAACCGTTCCGATTCTTTTCTTCTCTTCCGATTCGTTTTCTTTCCGGTTCTTTTCTAAACCGTTCCGATTTCTAGATCGGTTTTTCGTTTCGGTTTCTTTTCCGAAAACCCTAGATCGGTTTTCCGTTTTCTTTTTCGGTTTCTTTTCCGAAGACCCTAGATCAGTTTTCGTTCTTCTTTCGGACCGTTCGTCTCAACGAACGTGATCAGCGATTATTCCCGGTTAACGACGCCCGTCCGTTTAACCGCTCGTCTCTTCCTTTTCGTCGGATTTATTCCACGATCGCGATCTCAGATCCGATCTTCGTTCTAGTTTATCTTCTCGCCCATTTATCGGAATCAGGTGATTCAAGCGCCTGGAGTTTCGTCTCGAAACCGCCGTTCCGTCTAATAAACTTGAACAAGATTTTTCTACGGTAAAATTTGACCTAGTTTCAACTTGCTAGAACCGAGTTGTTTTCTTCCGCCGTTTGTTTTCCGTCGTTTGTTCGGTTCGTTCTTTCTTTGCAACCGGAGTTCTTAAGTTGAACTATCTGGTTCGTTCTCTTGTTCGAGTTTTACTTGTGCATTAGATGAGTACTTATTGTGTGGTTACTATTGTTTGCTTGCGATAGATTGACCGGAGTGTGACGAGTAGATCTATCAAGATTTTTAAGTGCGAATCATCTTCATCTACATTGCAGGCAAGTTCACACTTTGATCATACCTTCCCTACAACCCATGTTTTATTGCATTAGATCAATCCTATCACATTGCATGAGTAGCATCTAATTAAATTGTGGGATGGGAAGTAGATGAGGTAGTACCTATTACCTGTATTATTATGAAACCTTTGGGAGTTACTTCTACGTTTGCTTATTATGCCATGCTATGCTAGTAGACGTGGATTGGGTGAGTGATATCCATGACAAATGTGAGTTGATAATTTTAATGGTTTATCTAAGGTGGCAACTTAAACACACATCTGGGTTGATTGAGGCACCTGATGTCTATCAGGACTTGCCTGTTTTTTTTGGACCACCACCCAGGCTCAAAGGGATCATAAGATAATTCATGCTAGAAACTTCCGTGTGCAGCCACATGCTACTATGGGCTCTGGCATAGTTGACTAAGTTGTGCGAACTCTTACGGGGTGGACTAGCAGATGTAGGGGTTATAGGTGGTACGGTCTACCCCACATGTAAGGTGCTAGCGCTTCTGAAAGACTATGTCTCGGTCATCCGCTTCTCAAACACCATGTAGTGCAAGAAAACAAACAGGGGCGATCGTGTCTTGTGGGATAAGTGCGCAAACCTCTGCAGAGTGTACAAACTAATCATGATTAGCCGTGTCCCCGGTTATGGACAACTTGAGTATCTAGTACTTGAATATCATTGTGAATCTCAACATGTTACTTCTAATTAATGTTGTTGGGTTTTAATTACTTTTAATTGGGATTGAGAATGCTGTCAACCATGCTCAATGTTTCACAACCACCATGATAGCTAAATAAATTTATTCCTTTGCCGTAGGGAAAAATTGGCTTTATGTCAAAACCTTATAACCATAGAGCTTTTCCACCAGCCAAATATGCATGTAGTGATAGCCATTGTTCATCATTTTCTCTATGGTGTGAATTTGCCAGTACATTCAATGTACTGACCCATTTCAGGCTGCAACGTCTTATGTTGCAGGTTTCTTTCGACGAGTAAGTGATACGTTAGGGTTACGATTTCTACACTCAACTTTGCCGTTGGTGTTGATGGGTAACCACAACCTTGTTGCTTCCGCGATTTTGGATTTGAGGTAATAGTATTTACGTTACTTTATACATGTGATTTACCTCTGTTATAAATCCTTCGAGTACTGTGTGTGTCAGCATACCGTTCCAGGGATGACACGTAAGCACAGAGACTTGACCCATTCGGGTCGGGTCGCTACAAGATGGTATCAGAGCACATGTTGACTGTAGGACTTGACCCTAGAAACTGGCAAGCCCATAGCAAAGATTTTTCTCTACAACTTTCCCTTTCAAAAAGATCTTTTACCTCTCTTCTCTTCTGAGCTTATTCAAAAAAATTCCCTTTAGTGAGACCATACCCCTTTCCCCTTTTTGACCACTCGAAGATTCCACTGATGAGACCACTCCAAGAAGTATAGGATATCAGACAAGTAAGACCATTCGGAATGAAGAGGATTTTACCATACAATATGATAATGGAAACTACAAGACTAGGAGAATTGGAGGCTCTGAAGAATCGCCAGATTTGTATGACCTAGGAATGCTACCCTTATGGAACTTGGCGGATTATGGAAGTTGTCAATACCCGAGATCAAGGTGTATCGGAGAAAGACCGAAACAAGGAGTATGAGAACTCAAGTTTTGGGGTAGGAGATATCAATTATGGAAGATAGCTCATGGCAATGACAAGGGCAGAAACACGGTTATCCGTGATGTCATCATCCGCTAATGCTATTGTCACCGTGCTGAGTTAAGCATGCATATGCATGGAAGGATTAAATGGTAGAAGGCTGATGGAGCATCTATCACCAAAGGATGAAGTTTTAGCCCTAGCCGGTGTATCACCAGGATCTGGAGTAGTACATCAAGAAGTTTAAAATGGAGCTCCAGGAAGTCGTATTAGACAAGGAAGTATTTCATGAGGAACTTAGGATCCTGAAGATGAGAGTAGCCAAGCTGGAAGAGCTACAACCTCGAGATACCGGAGATTTATCAGGAACTGAAGGACAGTATGACCATGGTTCATGCCAAGGATGTTGAAACCCAGAAGTTTGGAATGCCACTCCAGAAAATTTTAAAGGACGTCACGAGAAACTTTTTGTCAACAGAGAGGATCTGGCAAAAGAACTTGAGAAGGACAAGCATGATTGGAAGAAGCCATTGGAGGCTTGAACAAGGCTTGAAGAGTTTGGCGACGATGACCATAGCAGACCAAACCCCTGTTTTATACCTATGTTAGATGCGACGATTGTGAGCTGTCATTTGTTTGATGTTTTTCGACAGCCACAACAAAAATCTGTCTTTTCAAAACTTTTGTTTGGATTGTGTGCATTCCTCTCTCTTGATCTCTCTTATCTTACCCCAAACCCACATGGACCCAATAGAGGATGAATGAAGATGAGCTTATATTTTCTGGACCGATGTGTCAATTGGAGACGGACCAATGGATTCAGAACATGGAGGATCATATGGAGAACAACCCTATAGTCGGAAAGGATATGGCCCAGCATGCTCTTCAATGCTTTGAAAGAGGTGCTGCTACTTGGTGGAGGATGTACCAAACCATCAATGGATGGCAAGGAGTAACCACTTGGAAAGAATTTAAGTTGACTTTGGTTAAGTCTCAGTTTGTGTCCCAGAAGTTGAAGCCTTATGGAAAGGATATGAAGAAAACTCGTGCATGCAAGCTTTGTGGAGAAATCAGACACAACCATAAAGAACACAAGGATGAATGCCCTAATTGTGAAGGAAGTCACCCAGCTGAAGAATGCCCAACTAGGCAGATCACTTGTTTCTTGTGTGAAGGGACTACCCACTACCCTGCTCAGTGTCACATTTACCCCATGGTACAAAGAACCATCCAGCAGAAGAAAGAAGCAACGAGAGGAGCCCTTATGGAAAGTTTAGAAGAACCTGTGATGAAGGAAGATGTGGAGGACACACCCAAAGAAGAGCCAATTAAACCCTACACCAAGTCTTGCTATTCATGTGGAGAAGAAGGACACCTCTCCCAGAATTGTATGAATGGGGATCTAGTAGAATTCCCGACGGAGGAAGTAGAATATGACCCACAGGAAATAGAAGCCATGATTGGAATGGAATAGTCTAGAAAGAGAAATAGATTGGATTCCAGGAAGGATCTGAGTCATGTCACCTGTTATGGGTGCAAGGAGTCAGGGCACTACCTCCACAGTTGCCCAAAAAGGAAGCCAAGAACCCAAGGAGGCTATATAATCACAAGAAAACCTCGAAACTTGTCAGATGTAATAAAGCAGGGCACTTTGCCAGAGATTGTCCGAAGGAGAAGGAGACTTGTGATAAGTAGTTGAGTTTGTACCAGAAGAAATATAGTCGTAGTAGTGAACATTTTCCTTTAAAATTGAGTTGTTGAGTTGAGGCATGTAATGGAAAAACAGGAGATTGTAATAATTTGAGAATCAATAAAGTTAGCAATGTTCGTACTGATTTGGATTTTATGAGTTATTCTATAAGGAAAGATGTTGACCATTTTTGAGGATATGAGAAGTATGGTCTATAAAATATTGGAGCATTTTAAGGGCGGTAGTACCCCTGTACGAACCATTGACCCCTGGAAAAGATAAGCATACTCCATTGAGTGGATTTCGGACAAAATGAGTACGAGTTTTGTCTTGATATGTGTGATACCCTAAGAGTAAGTAGGATGAAGTTGGAGACCGTCCGTTGGACCAAATGTGATCAAGGAGTCAGAAAAGAATATTAAGTTGATTCGAGATAGACTGAAGGTAGCTCAGTCCAGGCAGAAGAGTTATGTAGACTCAAGGAGGTGGTCTATGAAATTGGAGACAGAGCATGTCTTCATGTGTTCCCTCTGCGAGGAGTTGATCGAATTGGAGTTAAGGTAAAGTTAGCCCCGAGATTTGTAGGACCATACCAAGTTTTGGAGCGTATGAGAGAAGTGGCCTACAAGTTTGAGTTATCCGAAGGACTGTCAGGAGTTCAAGATGTGTTTCACGTTTCCCAGTTGAAGAAGTGCCATGCAGAGATGGCCAATATTCCCCTGTAAGGACGCTTGACCCTGGAAAGGATAATGATGTTCCACGAAGTGAATATGGAATTCATTTTATCTCGATATGAGGGATATTCCACGAGGATGAAGAGATGAATTACTATTGGATATAAAGGAGGTATGATGTCGGAAATATGGATCAATGGAAACTCCATGATGAGTCTGAGTAATCATGTCCTAATTTGGTGCAAATAGAAGGAAGGAAGACAGTACAATTGGATGGATTTAAGAATACTAGGAAGTTGGAACAATGATCAGTTGCCCAGAGGATGAGTTCAAGGACTACAAGTGCTGAGATGGGCCATAACCCACAGGCCCCAGGACCTGCCAAGAAGAAAGCACATTCTTGCTGAAGGAAAAACCCTGAAAGAAGTTAGGATTTTATCGACAGATGATTTTGTAGGAGTAACGCAAAACCTGAGAGTTGTGAAGGAACGATAGATGTTTGTTTGGCTTGCAGAATCTATGGATTTATCCGAACTTGGTTCGTCGACGAGAGAAATTCTGCAATGCTTGTGAGGATGACCGAGTGTTACAATGCGAGATTCGCTAAACCATATACAGGGTAATGATTTGGGTGCGGGATGGATTGATCACCATACCGACTTACTCTTATTATTCGCCTTGCTATATGGGATGGTAAATCTGAGTGACTTACCTATAGTAGAGAGACGGCGATATTAAACCTTGTTTAAACCTTAGAATGGTATAGCAATTTTTACCTTGTACAAGGCAACTTTTACCAATCGTAGGTTATACGGTGAGATTCAACCCAGACCCATTTCCTGCAGGAGAAACCATAAATGATTGACCACCATGAGATATCGATAGTTGTTTAGTTTTGGCGCCAGACCCGTCCGCTACGAAGACCCAGTTGCGGAATAACCTTACCAAGATGAAAGGATAGAAGAATTGTGGTAAAGGTTATGACACTACCAGAAGAGTTCAGAGAAGGAATTTTCTCGAGGATCTGAGAAGACCAACACTGTCAAGAATAAGGATGGAGTATATGAGTTTTGATGGAACAGTAACAATGATTCTAAGGGTGGTAGCACCCCAGACACCGTGTGATGATCGATGGATTTTGAGAAGACCCCCAAACCCTAACCTTTTCTTGCTAGCCTCTCCGAATCTCGAGGACGAGATTCCTTTTAAGGGTGGTAGGTTTGTAACATCCCAAATTTTCAATTTGGAATGTTATACATTAGATCATCATGCATATCTTATTTTCTTGCATTTTGGTCGATCCTAGAAATTTCACGCAACTCAAGGACCTTCGGAGAGAGTTGGAGATTTCGTTATTTTCATATTTGAGAGCTTTCTCGAATTTGAAAAGAGGATCATTTGATTTATTTTATTTTATCTTCAATTATTTTTCCAATATCAAAATATGAGAGAGGGAATAATATGACTTTCCCAAATTGAGGAAAAATTAAGATTTAATAAATAGATCAAATTTTGTTTTCCGGTGTTTATTCGCATTTTATTTGGATAGGGAAAAATGCGTGTTTTCAAAAATTGCATTTTAGGTCCAGAGAAAAGTTCATTTTGTTCGGCTCATTTTTAGGAGTCGGGGAAAATTTACTTTAGATTTTTCGGAGTTCGTTTAGTTCTCTTTTTGTTTTTTTTTCTACACGCGGAAACTATTTAAAAAAAAGAAAAGAAAAAAGAAAGAGAGCCAGGCCAGCCGGGCCAAAGGCCCAGCCAGTCGGCCAGCCCCAGCCGCGCGTGCACCAGCGCCAACGCCAGGCGCAGGCCGCCGCCTCCCCTCGCTCGCCGAGTCCCAGTGGGACTCCAGGAGCCGGCCGCCAGCCCCTTGCCCCTTGGCCAAGCCGGTAGCCCCCCCTCTGGCGCTGGCCGCCGCCTCCCCTCGCTCGCCGAGTCCCAGCGGGACTCCAGGAGCCGGCCGCCAGCCCCTTGCCCCTTGGCCAAGCCGGTAGCCCCCCCTCTTTCCTTTGTTTCGTTTTCTTTTTCCTATTCCTAGTCTATTTCTTGTCCCCTACCCCAAGAAACCCCCCCACTTATATAAATACCCCCATAGACCCCCCCGTCTCCTCACATCAAATCAAACCCCAAGCCCCACACCACCCCGCGCCTCCCCAAGCCGCGCCCCACCCCACGCCCCTCACCCGCCGCCGCCACCTATAGCCGCACCACCCCGCGCCTCACCCCGCGCCCCTCACCCATGCCGCCGCCCTTGTGCATCGCCGCCGCCGCCCAACACCGCCGTTCGCCGGAGCCCCTCGCTGGAACCTTGTGGAGGTAGCCGCGCCGCGTCTCTTTTTATCCCCTCGGTTCGGTTTTTCTTATAAACCGTTCCGATTCTTTTCTTCTCTTCCGATTCGTTTTCTTTCCGGTTCTTTTCTAAACCGTTCCGATTTCTAGATCGGTTTTTCGTTTCGGTTTCTTTTCCGAAAACCCTAGATCGGTTTTCCGTTTTCTTTTTCGGTTTCTTTTCCGAAAACCCTAGATCGGTTTTCGTTATTCTTTCGGACCGTTCGTCTCAACGAACGTGATCACCGATTATTCCCGGTTAACGACGCCCGTTCGTTTAACCGCTCGTCTCTTCCTTTTCGTCGGATTTATTCCGCGATCGTGATCTCAGATCCGATCTTTGTTCTAGTTTATCTTCTCACCCGTTTATCGAAATCAGGTGATTCAAGCGCCTGGAGTTTCGTCTCGAAACCGTCGTTCCGTCTAATCAACTTGAACAAGCTTTTTCTACGGTAAAATTTGACCTAGTTTCAACTTGCTAGAACCGAGTTGTTTTCTTCCGCCGTTTGTTTTCCGTCGTTTGTTCGGTTCGTTCTTTCTTTGCAACCGGAGTTCTTAAGTTGAACTATTTGGTTCGTTCTCTTGTTCGAGTTTTACTTGTGCATTAGATGAGTACTTATTGTGTGGTTACTATTGTTTTCTTGCGATAGATTGACCGGAGTGTGACGAGTAGATCTATCAAGAGTTTTAAGTGCGAATCATCTTCATCTACATTGCAGGCAAGTTCACACTTTGATCATACCTTCCCTACAACCCATGTTTTATTGCATTAGATCAATCCTCTCACATTGCATGATTAGGATCTAATTAAATTGTGGGATGGGAAGTAGATGAGGTAGTACCTATTACCTGTATTATTATGAAACCTTTGGGAGTTACTTCTACGTTTGCTTATTATGCCATGCTATGCTAGTAGACATGGATTGGGTGAGTGATATCCATGACAGATGTGAGTTGATAATTTTAATGGTTTATCTAAGGTGGCAACTTAAACACACATCTGGGTTGATTGAGGCACCTGATGTCTATCAGGACTTGCCTGTTTTTTTTGGACCGCCACCCAGGCTCAAAGGGATCATAAGATAATTCATGCTAGAAACTTCTGTGTGCAGCCACATGCTACTATGGGCTCTGGCATAGTTGACTAAGTTGTGCGAACTCTTACGGGGTGGACTAGCAGATGTAGGGGTTATAGGTGGTACGGTCTACCCCACATGTAAGGTGCTAGCGCTTCTGAAAGACTATGTCTCGGTCATCCGCTTCTCAAACACCATGTAGTGCGAGAAAACAAACGGGGGCGATCGAGTCTTGTGGGAAAAGTGCGCAAACCTCTGCAGAGTGTACAAACTAATCATGATTAGCCGTGTCCCCGGTTATGGACAACTTGAGTATCTAGTACTTGAATATCATTGTGAATCTCAACATGTTACTTCTAATTAATGTTGTTGGGTTTTAATTACTTTTAATTGGGATTGAGAATGCTGTCAACCATTCTCAATGTTTCGCAACCACCATGATAGCTAAATAAATTTATTTCTTTGCCATAGGGAAAAATTGGCTTTATGTCAAAACCTTATAACCATAGAGCTTTTCCACCAGCCAAATATGCATGTAGTGATAGCCATTGTTCATCATTTTCTCTATGGTGTGAATTTGCCAGTACATTCAATGTACTGACCCATTTCGGGCTGCAACGTCTTATGTTGCAGGTTTCTTTCGACGAGTAAGTGATACGTTAGGGTTACGATTTCTACACTCAACTTTGCCGTTGGTGTTGATGGGTAACCACAACCTTGTTGCTTCCGCGATTTTGGATTTGAGGTAATAGTATTTACGTTACTTTATACATGTGATTTACCTCTGTTATAAATCCTTCGAGTACTGTGTGTGTCAGCATACCGATCCAGGGATGACACGTAAGCACAGAGACTTGACCCATTCGGGTCGGGTCGCTACAAGTGCCATGCAGAGATGCCCAATATTCCCGTGTAAGGATGCTTGACCCTGGAAAGGAGAATGAAATACCACGAAGTGGATTTTTGACAAAATAAGAATGAGTCTTGTTTCGGTATGTGGGATATCCCACGAGGATGAAGAGATAAATTACTATTGGATATAAAGGAGGTATGATGTCGGAAATATGGATCAATGGAAACTCCATGATGAGTCTGAGTAATCATGTCCTAGTTTGGTGCCAATAGAAGGAAGGAAGACAATACAATTGGATGGATTTAAGAATACTAGGAAGTTGGAAGTTGAAATAATGATCAGTTGCCCGATGATAAGTTCAAGGACTACAAGTGATGAGATGGGCCATAACCCACAGGCCCCTGGACCTGCCAAGAAGCTAGCACATTTTGCTGAAGGAAAAACCACGGAGGAAGATACGACGTTTAACGATAGACAATTTTATAGGAGTAACGCAAAATCTAAGAGTTGTGAAGGAACGATAGATGTTTGTTTGGCTTGCAGAATCAATGGATTTTTTCGAACGCAGTTCCTGGACAAGAGAAATTCTGCAATGCTTGTGAGGATGACCGAGTGTTAGAATGCGAGATTCGCTAAACCATATACATGGTAATGATTTGGGTGCGGGATGGATTGATCACCATACCGACTTACTCTTATTATTCGCCTTGCTATATGGGATGGTAAATCTGAGTGACTTACCTATAGTAGAGAGACGACTATCAAAACCCTGTTTAAATTTAGAATGGTATAAGTATTTTTTTTCCTTGTACACGGCAGTTGTTGCCAACCGTAGGTTATACGGTAAGGATCAACCCAGACCCATTTCCTGCAGGAGAAACCATAAATGGTTGACCATCATGAGATGACGATAGTTGTTTAGTATTGGCGCCAGACCCGTCAGCTAAGAAGACCCAGTCTCGGAATAACCTTACCAAGAGGAAAGGACAGAAGAATTGAGGAAAAGGTTATGCCACTACCGGAAGAGCCCAGAGAAGGAATTTGTCGAGAATCTGAGAAGACCGGCCCCATCAAGAATAAGGATGGAGTATATGAGTATTGATGGGACCGTAACAATGTTTCTAAGGGTGGTAGCACCCCAGACCCCCTGTGACGATCGATGGATTTTGAGAAGACCCCAAACCCAACCTATTTCTTTCTAGCCTCTCTGAATCTCGAGGACGAGATTCATTTTAAGGGTGGTAGGTTTGTAACATCCCAAAATTCTAAATTTTGGAATGTTATAATAAATAGATAGATAGATTGATTGTTTGATTGTTGTGTGATTGATTGAGTGAAATTCGAAACTTTTTGAAAGTTAAATGAGAGGGAATAAAAGGACTTTCCCAAACTTTCATTTTGCTTTTATGATCTCCATGAATTCAAATTCTTTTCAAACACAAAACCCTGGAGAGAAGATGACATGACTTCTTCCATTTATTTAAATGAAAAGGGTTGTTGAAAATATTTGAATTTCATTTGAAAATATTTCAAATTCTTAAACTTCAAGCAACTCAATGATTTTCACGAGCGAAGATAAAATGACTTCTTCAAATTATATGAAATATGAGTTGGGAGTTTCAAAGAAACTCAAATTTAAAATCCATTTGAAATAATTATTTTTCAATTTGGGTTATTTGTGTTTTATTCAAATTATTTTTCTCCAAAAACAAAATACATGGAAAATAGGGTAACATGATTCCCTACAATAGAAAAATGGAGAAAAATTTATTTGAAATCATTTTGGTATATTTAAAATGATTTTTAGTGGATTTTATTAGACCAGTAGCACTCTTTGAATTATCTGAATTTGTGTGAATTTTATTTAATGCTAGGAAAATGCTCATGTCGTAGAAAATCTTTTTCTGAAAATTTTGATATATTATATGCCTATATAATATTTTTAGTTATTTTGTTTTATTTATTTTAGTTCTTTGAAAAAAATGTTTATTAAAAAAAACCCTCTTCGCCGACTGGGCCGACCCAGCACCCAGCCAGGCCGCGGCCCAGCCAGCCCAGCCCCACGCGTCCCCGACCTCCACTTGGTCTCCCGAGCCAGCACGGGAGCGCCGCCGCCGGCATGGACGCCGTGGTCGCCCCGGCCTCCTCCTTGCCCCTCGCGCACGCCAAGCCACCGCCTCCCCTCCCCTCCTATAAAATCGCCGCCCCGGGCCCCGCCTTTCTCTCCTCCCTCGCACTCCCGCGCCGCCGCAGATCCGCGCCGCTGCCGGCCGCCTCGCCGCGCCCTTCGCCGCTGCTGCTGCGCCGCCCGCTCGCCTGCACCGCCGCCTTGCTTCGCCACCACGCCGCTCCCCGCGCTGCCCTCGCCCGCGCTGCCTTGCGCTGCTTGCCGCGCGCCGCCGTGTCCGCTCGCCTCGCCTAGCCGGAAACCGCCGTCGCCGACGCCCCGAACCGGTATAAAACCGCCCCGTTCCGGTTTATTTTTCTTTAGGTGATTTTGGTTTTCGTTAAAAAAACGGTTTAGTTTTTTTAGTTAGATCTATTTAGAGAACGTTCTTTGTTTAGAACTAGTTAGGGAACATTCATTATTTACTGTTTTCTTTTCCTGTTAATTTCGGCCAGGGACCCATCCGTGAAGATTTTATTTACAAATTAGTCCCTGATTTTCAAATGACTATAACTTTTTACTCGTTAGTCCAAATCCAACGAAACCAACGCTCACGTCTTCGTTATGATCCCCTCTATCCATTAATCCAACTCAAAAATATTTTTGAAAATTTTAAAATTTGAATTAGATCAGATTTGAATTCAAACTTCATTTGATCATAACTTGAGTTTCATAGCTCTGTTTGAGTTGATTCTTTTTGCAAATCGAAGCTCTTGACCTAAACTTTCTGATAAGGCCAAATTCATATAATTTTGGTACTGTTAGAAATTGTTTTATGTTGCAAGAGTTATTTGCTTGGTTTTGATGTTTTCCGAATCGTCTTCTTCGATCTTTCTAATCTTTTGAGTGATTGCTTATGTGTGGTTACTATTGCTTGCTTACGATAGATTGACCGGAGTGTGACGAGTAGAGCTATCAAGAGTTTTGAGTGCGAATCATCTTCATCAACATTGCAGGCAAGTTCACACTTTGGTCATATCCCCTTCATACCCAGTTTTCATTGCATTAGATCAAACCTCAAACATTGAATGATTAGGATCTAATTAAATTGAGGGATGAGAAGTAGTTGAGGTAGTACCTATTACCTATTTATTATCAAACCCTTGGGAGTTACTATTATGCTATGCTTATAGTGCCATGCTATGCTCGTAGACGTGGATTGGGTTTTGAGAGTATTCATGACAGATGTGAGATTGTTAATTAATGGTTTACTTAAGGTGGCAACTTAAACACACATCTGGGTGGATTGAGGTACCTGGTTATTCCAGGATTGCCTGTCTAGGCACCTGGGTAGACCAGGATTGCCTGTTTTTTTATGGACTGCCACCCAGGCTCAAAGGGATCATGAGATTATTCATACTAGAAACCTCCGTGTGCAGCCACAAGCTATTATGGGCTCTAGCATAGTTGATTAAGTTGTGCGAACTCTTACAATGCTAGTCTAGCAGATGTAGGGGATGTAGGTGGTACGGTCTACCCGACCGTAAGGTGCTAGCGCTTCTGAAAGACTATGTCTCGGTCGTCCATCTTCTCAAACACCATGTAGTGCGAGAAACCAAATGGAGGCGATCGAGTCTTGTGGGGAAAAGTGCACAGACCTCTGCAGAGTGTAATAAACTAATCATGATTAACCGTGTCCCCGGTTATGGACATCTTGAGTATCTAGTACTTGGATTATCATGTGAATCTCATCATGTTACTTTAAATAATTTTTATTGGGTTTAATGATGTTACTTAATTGGGATTGAGAATTCTATCAACCATTCTCAATGTTCAACAACCACCATGATAGTTAAATAAAATTTATTCCTTTGTAGTAGGGAAAAATTGGCTTTTCGCAAAAACCTTATAACCATAGAGCTTTTCCACCAGCCAAATATGCATGTAGTGATAGCCTTTATTCATCATTCTCTATGGTGTGAATTTGCCAGTACATTCAATGTACTGACCCTTTGTGGCTGCAACGTCTCATGTTGCAGGAATCTTACAACGAGTAAGTGATACGTTAGGGTTACTATTTCTACACTCAACTTTGCCGTTGGTATTGATGGGATTCCACAACCTTGTTACTTCCGCTATTTTGGATTGAGGTAATAGTATTTACGTTACTTATACATGTGATTTACCTCTGTTATAAATCCTCGAGTACTGTGTGTGCCAGCATACCGATCCAGGTATGACACTTAAGCACAGAGACTTGATCCATTCGGGCCGGGTCGCTATAGGAGCTTGGAGCTTCGAGTGGCTCGGGCGTGATGAGTGTGCAGAGGAGGCTGGAGATGTTCGTGGAGGTCGGGAACGGGCGCGGCGATCTCCGGCAGTACCCGAATGGTGGCGCGGGGAAGCAGCGAGCTTGAGGGCCGGCGGAGCTCTGGAGCATCATCTGGAGGCACGGGTGTTCCTGCGAGAGAGACCGGGGTCTTAGAGAGGAGCACGCGGAGGAAGGAGAGAAAACAGGAGAAAGAGAGGCAGGGGATCAGCTGCTGCTGCTGTTGTCACCGGCAGCAAGCACCGGCACGGGCGGAGGCCATCGGGCGTGGGAGAAGGAGCTCGAGCTCCTGGTTGCTGCTGGTCGAGGAGGGCCGGCGCGGGCGGGGTAGGCCTCGGGCACCTGCTGAGACGAGGGAGGAGGAGAGGCCTCGACCCAATCGGGATCGAGCGCAGGGTCGATCTAAGAGGGAGAGGTGGGGTGTTGCTGGTTGGATCGCTACAGATACGAGGAAGATGCAGCGGCTACCGAGGGGATGGATCCCGAGGGGAATTTGGAGTGGGTGGCGGCTGAGGGGGACAAGCGACCTAGTTTTTAGGGTTTGTCTGATATATATATATCAAAAGGATTAAAGGAGAGGGATTTGGATCATTGGATCGAAATCTGATGGACAAGAATAAAATAGGTAGGGAGTCCAAATAAGAAAACGGTGATGTTTTGTAGATGTTTGGGGATGTTCCGAACCCATCGGTCACGACTGCTCGGGTCGGGTCCGGGACAGTTTCGGACAGCGAGGCGAGGGGTCGATGCACTGAGCAAAGAGGGGTAGGCATGGGCCTAGGTGGATTGTGTAGAGAGGGTTGGTCTGAGAGAAGAGGGGAGAGAAGCAGCCCGTCACGATTTCCGGAGACCGAAAACGTCCTACGTTAGACCGGCTATACTGCCGCTATAGTTATCCGTTGGGGCGTCAAACGGACTCCGAACGTGATGGAACTTGGCAGGCGGCCTACCTACAACATAAAAACACCGCATGCCAACTTTCATCCCATTCCGAGAACATTTTCCGGCCACTTATAAAATAATATTTCGGACATGCCGCGGGCGCGTGCAAGTGTGGTTGGACTCAGAACGGACAACAGAGAGAACTCGGAGAACCTGGACGAATGCAAGTTTTAAAACATGATGATGCAATGCACATGATGACATGATAAGATGCAACACGCAAGCAAATGACAAGGCAACAACAGTGAATAACTGGCGGACACCTGGCACATCGGTCTCGGGGCGTCACAACTCTCCACCACTACGAGAGGATCTCGTCCCGAGATCTAGAATGGCACCGGAGGGAAAAAACGCAAGGAAAAGAGAAGAGGTAAAACTAAGTTTCTTCTTTGACAAACGAGTGAAACCAAAGAACCTTGAGAGGTTGAACAAATTGAAAGAAAGAATACAACAAAGATGAACGAGGTTGAAAACACTTCGTTAGAAAGGGGGAACATTGCGGGAACCTTGTGGGTTGAAAGACATAAGAAAAGGTTACAATGGACAAGAAGTAGATGCAAGCACTCCGATTGAAACAAGATGCAAGACTTTATAAGACGAAAAGAACTTGAGCAGATGACACAACACTCCGGTTAAAACAAGACAGAGAAGGCATAATAATGATATAATTTGGAGAGAACTCCGGTAGAAAAGAGAAGAAAGCTTGATAAGATGAAAAGAAATTGAAGGGATGATACAACACTCCGGTTGAATGAACTAGCAAAGGAAATAACATGATCTTGACAAAACAAGATGATGGGTCGAAGAGAGCAACATCCCAATGCCTCCGGAACAAAAGTAAGAATGGAATGAACGAAGGAAAAAAACGAGAGCACGCTTACAACAAATGCTAGAACGGAGTTGTTGGGAAACCAACAACGAAAAGAATAAGATTGATATGGTCTTATGGAATACATCTCAAATTATGAGGTGACAACCTGCCACTCATGGGAAAAAGAATTGGATTGATAAGAACAAGTGGACGAGAAGCTATCTCATCGGGAGGATAAATGAAGAACTTGTATCATTTATAAGCAGCAGAATTAGCAACAATCCTTAGGGAAGGTTTTAGGTGAAATATAACCCAAGGTAATTCCAACGAAGAGGTTGATGGATTTGAAATACCTCATTCTCAACAACATGTGGGTCATGAAACATGAACTCAAATTATGAAGAATGACATAATACCACCTCCAATGATACGGACGAAAGAAATGCACTTCGGAATGCGAGATTAAGAATGCTTGAGCTCCTTAAAAGGAATCTCGATGAAAACTTGGAGGAAGAATTAAATCCTTGATGAACCATCATGTAGAACCTCCATGAAGACTTCGGTGACAAAAGAATGATCAAACGAAAGGAAAAGGACGTTGAAAACACAAGGTGAATCCTTGCAATGATTAGATGGATCTTCGCGATGAAATAATTGAGAATAAACTTGGAACTCCGGGAAAAGAAAGATGAAACAATTGAAACCGAGAATTTTGATGAGGCTCCGAAATAAGGAATTAATCACTTGGATGAACAAGAATAAGAATTACGTTATGCGTATCCTTCACCAATTTAGATTGATGACAAGCAACAGATTATACATATTACTTATTCACGCAGAAAGGATTAAGCGAGATATATCGCAAACTTGGGAAGGTCTTCGACGAATCCACCGGTAGGATTGAAAACAACAAATGAATTGATATGATAACAAGGTAAGAAGAATCTTGAATGAACCACCGTAAGAATTGAAAATGAACGAAGAAGAAAAATAAAGAAGCACCGGGAAGAATTAGAGAACAAATGAAGATGCTTGAGGGGAATTTAGATAAAAGAGAACGAAGAGATCACGAACTGATTAGAGAATATTGAATGAAGCACCGGTAAGATTTAGAGAAAGAGAGCTAAAAGCTGAGAATGAATAATTCTGAGATGATGGGCTCCGGCGAATCAAACTAAAAAGACTTCTGAATTGCTCCGGATGGGTGAAAAGAATTCCCACAACCGAAAACAATTATGAGAGGGTGACAACAAGAATGGAGCAAGATTTAAGAGAAACTCTTCTTCGGTCTTCAAAATCCGAGAATGACGATGAGAAACACCACCATGAATTGTTGAGGCACTCCGGAATGATGAATAGAAAGGTTGCACTGACGATGAAAAGAAATGAAAGATCTTGGAGAAAGACATTTTACTGATGACAATTCATTCTTATGTCAACTTTAGAAGATTTGAGAATAACTCTGGGAGAATAAGAAGAGTCAGGTAAGATCCTGGAAAAAGACCTGTGGGTTAGGGCCCACTGAAAAGATACACCGTAGAACGATTCAAAAGAGAGAAAGCACCGGTTGAATTAAATGGCTAGAATGAGATAACATCCTCGAAAGAGCTGGAATGAAAGCATAGTGGAAACACGAATCTCCGAGATATCTTGAGCACTCCGGAACAAATGAATAGCGAGAGGTGAAAGATAAAGGAGGTGCAACGACATGGGAAAGCATTGAAACTAGGAAAAGATATGATCAACACCAAAAACTTGATTTGCAGCCACCGGAGAAGAAAAAATGGAGAATGATCAACTTGTAGAGCATCTTCAGGAGAACCACCGGGTAAGAACATGAAAGAACGGAGAGACTTCCACCAATAAAATGGATAGTGATAAAGAACTCTGAGTCCTTGAAGAAAAAGGGTGGGTGGGCAGGGAAACAAAGACAACTTGGAATGGATGAAGCAAACACCATTGAGAAGAACTGATAATTGATCTTGCGAATGTTGAAGTGATCGGATCCACTTGAAGAGAAACACACTGGTGAAAAGGATTGACATGACAATCTCGATGATCCAAAAGGATTAGTATTTGCATAGGAGTATGAGAACACCGGTTCGGAAAGGTATGGAATCAACATTTGACATCGAAGCAACTCAAATACCACAACTAAAACAAAACAAAAGATTGGCTTGCGGAATAAGCCGGAACAAATATATGATAGATATTTTGCCCGAAGTTTTCGTGGTGGGGCCTACACGGGCTCGATCATACATCACCATCATGTACAAGGCAGTGCACATGACATACGAAGCGTCCCCGAGTCGGCATAGCCAAGGACTCTTTAAGACACAACGAGACCACTGTAAAACCAATCGTGAATAGGCGGAACGTCGAACCCCAATTTCATATCATACCACTGTCGGAAATATATCCTAAGAGCTACTTGAATTCCCACTTATAAACTCCCGAAATTTTTCCGGTTATGCAATCAGGTGTTGGGGATACATGGGAAGCATAATATCTCACCCAAACTAGCAAATCCTACATCCAGCTGTATCCATCCTTCAACACATAACCAAGAAACCTTGGGAAATCATCTACCTCAACCTTCGAAAAGCATCCGTTATACGAGTTATGGCAATACTCCCGAACTCCCGCCCCAGTACTGGGTGGCGTCGAGGTTATCTCACCAACAACTGCATAAAAGAGATTTTCGATGTCGGCGAAACTATCTCAGGTATTCCAGAACTGCAACGATAAAATTGTGACGACAACACCTCAGAGCTCAACTCCCCGGGACACTGCCACAACCCCTAAATGTCAGGGGGCACCAAGAACAATGTTCTCGTCACAAAACCATCGGAACAATTCCAAGATACCCGCGTGATCCTAAATTTTTTTTAGTGAAATTTGAGAAGAGAAGAGTCAAAACTCTACGTCAGGATGCCTCACCAGAGCAACGAAGGGACTGAGGAGTAAAAAGAAGTCCTAAGTCTCCGATATATATAATCCTAAATGACTCAAAACATTTTTCTAGACTCAACAATGCCAGCTATTCGATCAAGTAGGGGGCTCCTAAGGTCGGGGAAGGCTCTGATACCAACTTGTAACGCCCTCGATGCGGCTATATCTCCCACGTGTCGAAGCACGACTTAGAGGCATAACCGCATTGAAAGCAATGTCGCAAGTGAGGTAATCTTCACACAACCCATGTAATACATAAGGGAAAGAGATACATAGTTGGCTTACAATCACCACTTCACACAATTACATGTATAAAGCATTACATCAATCAAATACAATCAAGGTCCGACTACGGAACCCAAAATAAAAGAAGATTACCCCAAATGCTACACAGATCCCCGATCGACCCCAACCGGGCTCCACTACTGATCAACTAGAACGAAACAACACAAAGGAAAAGATCTTCATAGAGCTCCTCCTTGATCTTGGTTGCGTCATCTGCACGATTCAACGGTACCTGCAAGCTGGTTTTGAAAGTATCTGTGAGTCACGGGGACTCAACAATCTCACACCCTCGCGATCAAGACTATTTAAGCTTATAGGTAAGGTAAAGGTATGAGGTGGAGCTGCAGCAAGCGACTACCATATATGGTGGCTAAACATACGCAAATGAGAGCGAGAAGAGAAGGCAAAAGCACGGTCGAACAACTATGATCAAGAAGTGATCCTAGAACAACCTACGTCAAGCATTACTCCAACACCATGTTCACTTCCCGGACTCCACCGAGAAGAGACCATCACGGTTACGCACGCGGTTGATGTATTTTAATTATGGTCAACTTCAGGTTTTCTACCACCGGACATTAACAAATTCCCATCTGCCCATAACCGCGGGCACGGCTTTCGAAAGTTCAAATCCCTGCAGGGGTGTCCCAACTTATCCCATCACAAGCTCTCACGGTCAACGAAGGATATCCCTTCTAGCGGGAAGACCCGATCAGGCTCGGAATCCCGGTTACAAGACATCCTCGACAATGGTAAAACAAGTCCAGCAAGACCACCCGCTGTGCCGACAATCCCGATAGGAGCTGCACATATCTCGTTCTCAGGGCGCACCGGATAAGCTAAGCGTACGGGAGCCAACGTAACCCAAGTTGCCAAGGGACGGCCCCGCACGGTGCTCTGGGTTGGACCAACACTTAGACAAGCACTGGCCTGGGGTTTTTAATAAAGATGACCCTTGGGCTGGCCGACCCAAGGGAAAGAAAAGGCTAGGTGGCAAATGGTAAAACCAATGTTGGGCCTTGCTGGAGGAGTTTTATTCAAAGCAAACTGTCAAGGGGTTCCCATTATAACCCAACCGCGTAAGGAACGCAAAATCAGGGAACATAACACCGATATGACAGAAACTAGGGCAGCAAGAGTGGAACAAAACACCAGGCATAAGGCCGAGCCTTCCACCCTTTACCAAGTATATAGATGCATTAATTAAATAAGATATATTGTGATATCCCAACAAGTAAACATGTTCCAACAAGGAACAACATCTCCATGTTCCAACAGGGAACAAACTTCAATCTTCACCTGCAACTAATAACGCTATAAGAGGGGCTGAGCAAAGCGGTAACATAGCCAAACAACGATTTGCTAGGACAAGGTGGGTTAGAGGCTTGGTTCAACAATATGGGAGGCATGATAAGCAAGTGGTAGGTATCGCGGCATAGGCATAGCAAAAGAGCGAGCATCTAGCAAGCAAAGATAGAAGTGATTTCGAGGGTATGGTCATCTTGCCTGAAATCCCGCAAGGAAGAAGAACGAGTCCATGAAGAAAACAAACAGACGTAGTCGAACGGATCCTCACAAACACAACGTTATCGGACCCAACCCGAAGAAGCAACACCGGAAAGAAGCACACAACATAGTAAACAACCAACACATAAACATGGCATGATGTGAAAAACAAGTATGATGCATGTCTGGTTTAATGAGGCATGGCATGGCAAAGTGCACAAGCAGTCCTACAGATTAAGTGGAGCTCAATATGCAACGAGTTGCATATTGACGAAGCACCACATTCGTTTATTTAGTTTGATCTTGTTTATGTACCCAACAATATTAAATGTTGTTAAACATGGCAAGAGGGTGAAGTAAATGAAAACTACCTATCTAGGCAAGTTTAAATGAGGCCGAAGGTAACGAACAATAATTCTGGAAAATCCTCATATGCATATATTAGGTTTGGTACTGTTCTGCCCTAAACACAATTTTAGAGTTGTTAAACATGGAAAGTGATGCCACCATGTTAAACTAGGCATTTTTCTACCCCATTTACATATAAGGATTATTTAAAACCGAGCTACGGTTATTAAGTTATGGATTAAAGCATTTTAACATGACATAGGAGCAAATTTAATCAAACAACATTTTAAACATTTCAAACATAGATGAAAGTTGGAAATTATGAATCTAGACCAAATTCTAAGCAAGTTTCATATATAACTTGTTTTAATATGATGCATCGTTTGAGAGATAAAATATGCATGAACAACATGGGGGTTTCTGTAAAATAGTCGTCTCTGGAATAAAGGCTAAAATCGCAGGCAGGAAAAAAATGATCTGGGCCAAAACTGGCTAGCCCAACAAAGAAATAAAAAAAGGAGGGCACTCGGGGGGCGGCCTCACTCATGGGCCAGGCCCAGTTCGAAGGGGAAGCAGGCCGGCCTGGCAGGGCACGCTGGGCCTTGGCGCTCGGGGAAAGGTCAACGCGGGCGGGACGAGGCGCGTTGCTCTCGTCCTGGAAGCAGAGGACGCAGGCAGCACAGGACCTGGTGCTGGCGTCTCCCGGCGACGAGGATGGGGCGGATCCAGGTGGAGGCGACCAGGAACAGGGCGCGGGCGCGGATCCGACGGCGGGGGTTCCATTCTCGGCGCTGGAATGGAGGCGGGATGCACCGGCAGGGGAGCTTGGAGCTTCGAGTGGCTCGGGCGCGATGCGGGTGCAGAGGAGGCTGGAGATGTTCGTGGAGGTCGGGAACGGGCATGGCGATCTCCGGCAGTACCCGAATGGTGGCGCGGGGAAGCAGCGAGCTTGAGGGCCGGCGGAGCTCTGGAGCATCATCTGGAGGCGCGGGTGTTCCTGCGAGAGAGACCGGGGTCTTAGACAGGAGCACGCGGGGGAAGGAGAGAAAACAGGAGAAAGAGAGGCAGGGGATCAGGTGCTGCTGCTGCTGTCACCGGCAGCAAGCACCGGCACGGGCGGAGGCCATCGGGCGTGGGAGAAGGAGCTCGAGCTCCTGGTTGCTGCTGGTCGAGGAGGGCCGGCGCGGGCGGGGTAGGCCTCGGGCACCTGCTGAGACAAGGGAGGAGGAGAGGCCTCAACCCAATCGGGATCGAGCACCGGGTCGATCTGAGAGGGAGAGGTGGGGGTTGCTGGTTGGATCGCTGCAGATACGAGGAAGATGTGGCGGCTACGGAGGGGATGGACCCCGAGGGGAATTTGGAGTGGGTGGCGGCTGAGGGGGACAAGCGACCTAGTTTTTAGGGTTTGTCTGATATATATATCAAAAGGATTAAAGGATAGGGATTTGGATCATTCAATCAAAATCCGACGGACGAGAATAAAATAGGTAGGGAGTCCAAATAAGAAAACGATGATGTTTTGTAGATGTTTGGGGATGTTCCGGACCCATCGGGCACGACTGGTTGGGTCGGGTCCGGGACAGTTTCGGACAGCGAGGCGAGGGGTCGATGCACTGAGCAAAGAGGGGTAGGCATGGGCCTAGGTGGATTGTGTAGAGAGGGTTGGTCTAAGAGAAGAGGGGAGAGAAGCAGCCCGACACGATTTCCGGAGACCGAAAGCGTCCTACTTTAGACCGGCTATACTGCCGCTATAGTTATCCGTTGGGGCGTCAAACGGACTCCGAACGCGATGAAACTTGGCAGGCGGCCTACCTACAACATAAAAACACCGCATGCCAACTTTCATCCCATTCCGAGAACATTTTCCGTCCACTTATAAAATAATATTTCGGACATGTCGCGGGCGCGTGCAAGTGTGGTTGGACTCAGAACGAACAACAGAGAGAACTTGGAGAACCCGGACAAATGCAAGTTTTAAAACATGATGATGCAATGCACATGATGACATGATAAGATGCAACATGCAAGCAAATGACAAGGCAACAACAGCGAATAACTGGCGGACACCTGGCACATCGGTCTCGGGGCGTCACAATACTTTAATGAGTGCTCACAATCATAAAGATGTCCAAGATAGTATATTTATATGTGAAGACCTCTCTTTCTTTATTACTTCCTATTAATTGCAACGATGACCAAAACTATGTTTGTCAACCCTCAACAACTTTTATTCATCATACTTTTTCTATGTGAGCTCATTACTCTCCATAAGATCCATATGATCTCTTTGTTTCTTTTTATTTCTTTCTCTTTTCTTTTATTCACTTAGGATCATGGCAAAATAATCAAACCCTTGACTCAACACTAATCTTTATTATATAGCTCACGGTCTCGATTGCATAAAAGGATAATAAAAAACTCATAACTAGATCATACTAAGAACTTTTATTCTACTAGATCAAGATATTACCAAAAGGATCGAACTAAGAAAACGGTAAAGATAAAAGTGATGGTGATACGATACCGGGGCACTCCCCCAAGCTTGGCAGTTGCCAAGTGGAGTGCCCATACCAGATACTCAATTCTTCTTTGTTGGTGGAGACAGTGGTGATTTTGTTGATGGCGTAGGCTTGTCGTCCTTCTTCCAAGGCATAGGCTCACCATCATAGAAAGATGACTGAGTCTCCTGAATCCTCAAATCTACAGCCAAACTCATCCTTTTGAATCTATATTCCTACTCACAGTTTTGGTTTTGCAGGTCATAAATCTGGGATTAGAGGTGCTCGATTTTCTCATGAAGCTTGAAGATGGCCTCCCCAATGTCCTTGACATCCAGCTTGTGGTTGTTGGTGAACTCCGTGATCATAATGTGATTGGAATCAAGTCCACGCTCCACCATCTCCTGACACTTGTAAACTTCTTGCTCGAATGCCTCGAGCCTGGCCTCCGTACTTCCGGTCTTCCTTGGTCCCTCAGCATTGCGGATGTGCAACAACCCCTCACGCATCTCTATGGTTTGAGGGTGTTGTAGCACTTCTGCGAGTTAGGGGTTGATGAACTTCTCGAAGAACTGGTCCTTGGGGGCACTTGAAGACGACATGACGACCTGGATCTGTCAGAAAAACAGCTCGAAACAAAGACAGGAGATTTTTGCGTGATACGGGAGTCAATACCCCCGGGAGGTTATATAATGAGTTTTTGCTGACCAAAATACGTGTCGTGTACGAAAACGGAGTCTGGAGAGCACACGAGGTGCCCACGAGGTAGGGGGGTGCGCCCAGTAGGGTAGGGCACGCCCTCCACCCTCGTGGAGCCCTCGTGTCCTTCCCGGAGTGCTTCTTATTTTTCTATTTTTCTAAATATTGCAAAACAGAGAAATATTGCCTTAAAAACTATTTTGGAGTCGGTTTACTTACCCATTCCTTTTCGGAGTCTGAAGCATTCCGGAAAGTGTCCCTTATGTATTCCTCCGGGGTTACGGTTTCAATAACATTGGTTTCAACATTTATGGGATTACCTGAGATACAGTGTTTGATTCTTTGACCGCTCACCACCTTCGGATTTGTGACTTCGAAGTTGTTGATTTTTATGGCACCGAAACGGTAGACCTCCTTGATAACGTAAGGACCTTCCCATTTAGAGAGAAGTTTTCCTGTAAAAAATCTTAAACGAGAGTTGTATAGCAATACATAATCTCCTACATTAAACTCACACTTTTGTATCCTTTTGTCATGCCATCTTTTAACTTTTTCTTTAAACAACTCGGCATTTTCGTAGGCTTGGGTTCTCCATTCATCAAGTGAGCTAATATCAAGTAACCTCTTCTCACCGGCAAGTTTAAAATCATAATTAAGTTCTTTAATTGCCCAATAAGCCTTGTGTTCTAGTTCGAGAGGTAAGTGACATGCTTTTCCATAGACCATTTTATACGGAGACATACCCATAGGATTTTATATGCAGTTCTATAGGCCCATAATGCATCATCAAGTTTCTTAGACCAATTCTTTCTAGACCTATTAATAGTCTTTTGCAAAATTAATTTGAGTTCTCTATTACTCAATTCTACTTCACCACTAGACTGAGGGTGATAAGGAGATGCAATTCTATGATTAACATCATATTTAGCAAGCATTTTACGGAAAGCGCCATGAATAAAATGTGAAACACCATCAGTCATTAAATATCTAGGGACTCCAAACCTAGGAAAAATAACTTCTTTAAGCATTTTAATAGAAGTGTTATGATCAGCACTACTAGTTGGAATCGCTTCTACCCACTTAGTAACGTAATCAACAACAACTAAAATATGTGTATAACCATTAGAGGAAGGAAAAGGTCACATATAGTCAAAGCTCCAAACATCAAATGGTTCAATAACAAGTGAATAATTCATAGGCATTTCTTGACGTCTACTGATATTACCAATTCTTTGACATTCATCACAAGATAAGACAAACTTACGAGCATCCTTGAAGAGAGTGGGCCAATAAAAACTAGATTGCAGTACCTTATGTGCAGTCCTATCTCCAGCATGTTGTCCTCCATAAGCTTCAGAGTGACACTTGCATAGGATATGTTCCCGTTCATGCTCAGGTACACAACGTCTAATAACACCATCTACTCCTTTATAAAGATGTGGGTCATCCCAAAAGTAATGCCTCAAATCATAGATGAACTTTTTCTTTTGCTGGTATGTGAAACTAGGTGGTATAAACTTAGCAACAATGTAATTAGCATAATCAGCATACCATGGAGTAGTATGAGAAGCATTTATGACATTTAATTTCTCATCGGGAAAGCTATCATCAATAGGTAGTGGGTCATCAAGCACATTTTCTAACCTTGACAAGTTGTGTGCAACGGGGTTCTCAGCTACTTTTCTATCAACAATATGCAAATCAAATTCTTGTAGCAAGAGAACCCATCTAATAAGTCTAGGTTTAGCATCTTTCTTTTCCATAAGATATTTAATAGCGGCATGATCAGTGTGAATGGTTACTTTAGAATCAACAATATAAGGTCTAAACTTATCATAAGCAAATACAACTGCTAAGAATTCCTTTTCAGTTGTAGCATAATTTCTTTGAGCATTGTCTAGAGTTTTACTAGCATATTGAATAACATTTAGTTTCTTATCAACTCTTTGTCATAGAACAGCACCTACAGCATAATCACTAGCATCACACATAATTTCAAAGGGTAAATTCCAATCAGGTGGCTGAACAATAGGTGCAGAAATCAATGCTTTCTTAAGTATTTCAAATGCTTCTACACAATCATCATCAACGACAAATGGTATATCTTTTTGTAATAAATTAGTGAGAGGCCCAGAAATTTTTGAGAAGTCCTTAATGAACCTCCTATAAAAACCAGCATGACCAAGGAAACTTCTCTTACCTTTGATGTCCTTGAGACATGGCATCTTTTCAATAGCATCAACCTTGGCTTTATCAACTTCAATACCTCTTTCAGAAACTTTATGCCCCAAGACAATACCTTCATTAACCATAAAGTGGCACTTTTCCCAATTCAAGACAAGATTAGTTTCTGCACATCTCTGCAAAACTCGATCAAGGTTGCTCAAGCAATCATCAAAAGAAGATCCAAAGACGAAAAAGTCAGAGAATATAGCCACCATGCATCTTTGAAAGGTAGCAGGTGCATTACATAGACCAAAAGGCATACGTCTATAAGAAAAAGTACCAAAATGGCAAGTAAAAGTAGTCTTTGATTGATCTTTGGCTGACACAGGTATTTGTGAGAAACCAGAATAACCATCTAGCAAGCAAAAATGTGTATGTTTAGATAATTTTTCTAGCATTTGATCGATAAAACGTAAGGGGTATTGATCCTTTTTAGTAGCCTTATTTAATTTGCGGAAATCAATTACCATCCTATAACCTATAATAATTCTTTGAGGAATCAATTCATCTTTATCATTAGGAACAACAGTAATACCTCCCTTCTTAGGGACATAATGGACATGACTTACCCACTGACTATCAGCAACGGGATAAGTTATACCTGCCTCAAGGAGCTTTAGTATCTCCTTTCTTACCACTTCTTTCATTTTAGGATTCAGCCGGCGTTGATGACCACGAACTGGTTTAGCATCTTCTTCCAAATTAATTTTATGTTGACATAGAGTAGGACTAATGCCCTTAAGATCATCAAGAGTATACCCAATAGCAGCACGGTGCTTCTTCAAGAGTATACCCAAAATCATCTCTCTTCTTCATGTTATGAAAGGTTAGCACTAATAATAACAGGATATATCTTTTTCTCATCAAGATAGGCATATTTAAGAGTATCAGGCAACGGTTTAAGCTCACACACGGGATCACCCTTGGGTGGAGGAGGATCCCCTAGGATTTCAACAGGCAAATTGTGTTTTAGCATAGGTTCCTATTTAAAGAATACTTCATCTATTTCTCTTCTTTCATTCATAAACATATCATTTTCATGGTCTAGCAAATATTGTTCTAAAGGATCACTAGGAGGTACGACAATAGAAGCAAGACCAATAATTTCATCCTTACTAGGCAATTCTTCTTCACGGTGTTGTCTACTAAATTTAGAAAAATTAAATTCATGAGTCATATCATCTAAACCGATAGTAACAACATCTCTTTTGCAATCTATGGTAGCATTAACAGTATTTAAGAAGGGTCTACCAAATATAATGGGACAAAAGCTATCTTGTGGAGAACCAAGAACAAGAAAATCAGCAGGATATTTAGTTTTCCCACACAAGACTTCAACACCTCTAACAATTCCCATTGGTGAAATAGTATCTCTATTGGCAAGTTTAATTGTGACATCAATATCTTCCATCTCAGCAGGTGCAATATCATGCATAACTTCTTTGTATAAGGAATAAGGTATTGCACTAGCACTAGAACCCATATCACATAAGCCATGATAACAATGATCTCATATTTTAACAGAAATAACAGGCATGCCTACCACAGGTCTAGGTTTATCTTTATCACAGGGTTTAGCAATTCTAGTAGTTTCATCGCAGAAATAAATAACATGCCCATCAATATTATCAGACAAGAGGTCTTTAACAATAGCAATATTAGGTTCAACTTTAACTTGCTCAGGAGGTGTGTATGTTTTAATATTGCTTTTACGAATCATAGTTGAAGCTTTGGCATGATCCTTTATCCTAACAGGGAAAGGTGGTTTCTCAACATAAGCAGTAGGAACAATAGGAGCATTATAAGTGACAGTCTTTTCTTCAACTTTAATAGGTGCAGCTACTTTTACTTCTATGGGAGGATGATATTTAAACCACTTCTCCTTGGGGAGATCAATATAAGTAGCAAAAGATTCACAGAAGGAAGCTACTATTTCAGAGTCAAGTCCATATTTAGTGCTAAATTTATGAAAAATATTGGTATCCATAAAAGATTTAACACAATCAAAACTAGGTGTCATACCTGACTCCTTACCATTGTCGAGGTCCCAATCTTCAGAGTTGCATTTAATTCTTTCCAATAAATCCCATTTGAATTCAATAGTCTTCATCATAAAAGAGCCAGCACAAGAAGTATCAAGCATGGTGCGATTGTTACCAGAAAGCCGAGCATAAATTTTTTGAATAATCATTTCTCTTGAGAGCTCATGATTGAGGCATGAATATAACATTGATTTAAGTCTCCCCCGAGCTTGAGCGATGCTTTCTCCTTCGCGAGGCCAAAAATTATATATATAATTGCGATCACGATGAACAAGATGCATAGGATAAAACTTCTGATGAAATTCTAATTTCAATCATTTGTAATTCCAAGACCTCATATCATCACATAGCCTATACCATGTCGATGCATCTCCCTTCAAAGATAAAGGGAAGACCTTTTCTTAACAACATCTCCGGGTACACCTGCAAGCTTAAATAATCCACAAACTCCATCCACATATATTAGATGTTCATCAGGATGTTTTGTTCCATCTCCTAAAAAAGGATTAGCTAGCATTTTTTCTATTATACCTGAAGGAACTTCAAAGCAAGTATTTTCATTTTCATTTTCAGTAGGTTCAGTAGGTTGAGGAGCAACTCTTTGCTCTACTGGTCGGGGTGAAGATACCCCGAACAAGCCCCTCAGAGTATTACCTTCCATAGTAACAAGTGACAGTAAATTTCAGCACACTATATATATTTTTCCTTACCAACTTCCACCTACCAAAGGCGCTTCACTCCCTGGCAACGGCGCCAAAAAAGAGTCTTGATGACCCACAAGTATAGAGGATCTATCATAGTCCTTTCGATAAGTAAGAGTGTCGAACCCAACAAGGAGCAGAAGGAAATGATAAGCGGTTTTCAGCAAGGTATTCTCTGCAAGCACTGAAATAATAAGTAACAGATAGTTTTGTGATAGGATAATTTGTAACGAGCAATAAGTAACAAAAGTAGATAACATTCATATGATTCGTGTTCGGTACTTTGATAATTTGGTATGTGGGTGGACCGGTGCTTGGGTACTGTCCTTACTTGGACAAGTATCGCACTTATGATTAACCTCTATTGCAAGCATCTGCAACTACAACAAAAGTATTAAGGTAAACCTAACCATAGCATGAAACATATGGATCCAAATCAGCCCCTTACGAAGCAACGCATAAACTAGGGTTTAAGCTTCTGTCACTCTAGCAACCCATCATCTACTTATTACTTCCCAATGCCTTCCTCTAGGCCTAAACAATGGTGAAGTGTCATGTAGTCGACGTTCACATAACACCACTAGAGGAGAGACAACATACATCTCATAAAAATATCGAACGAATACCAAATTCACATGACTACTAATAGCAAGACTTCTCCCATGTCCTCAGGAACAAAAGTAACTACTCACAAAGCCTAGGCATGTTCATAATCTGAGGGGTATTAATATGCATATAGGATATGAACATATGATCTTCCACCAATTAAACCAACTAGCATCAAATACAAAGAGTAATTAACACTACTAGCAACCTACTAGCACCAATCCCGGACTTGGAGACAAGAATTGGATACAAGAGATGAACTAGGGTTTTGAGATGAGATGGTGCTGATGAAGATGCTGATGGAGATTGCCCTCTCCCGATGAGAGGAGCGTTGGTGATGACGATGGCGATGATTTCCCCCTCTGGGAAGGAAGTTTCCCCGGCAGAACAGCTCTGCCGGAGCCCTAGATTGGATGCGCCAAGGTTCCGCCTCGTGGCGGCGGAGTTTCGTCCGAGAAGATGGCTTATGATTTTTTTTCCATCGGAAGACTTCATATAGAAGAAGATAGCCACCGGAGGGCCACCAGGGGGCCCACGAGGTAGGGGGCGCGCCCAGGGGGGTAGGGCACGCCCCCCCACCCTCGTGGGCAGGGTGTGGCCCCCCTGGTGAAGTTCTTGCTCTCAGTATTTTTTATATATTTGGAAAACGTCTTCCGTGAAGTTTCAGGACTTTTGGAGTTGTGCATAATAGGTCTCTAATATTTGCTCCCTTCCAGCCCAGAATCCCAGCTGCCGGCATTCTCCCTCTTTATGGAAACCTTGTAAAATAAGAGAGAATAGGCATAAGTATTGTGACATAATGTGTAATAACAGCCCATAATGCAATAAATATTGATATAAAAGCATGATGTAAAATGGATGTATCAACATATCAGAATAAATAGCAGGTGTAGGTGTCGCAAATTTACTCAAAATAGAAGGTGAATCAAGTGCAGATCTAGATGGCAGTTCCTTACCTCCCCTCGTAGTTGAGGGAAAAATCTTGGTTCTTTCATCTTTCAAGTTCCTCATAGTGATCAACAGATATAAATCCCAAGTGACTCAAAGAATAGAGCTATGCTCCTCGGCAATGGCGCCAGAAAATAGTCTTGATAACCCACAAGTATAGGGGATCGCAACAATTTTCGAGGGTAGAGTATTCAACCCAAATTTATTGATTCGACATAAGGGGAGCCAAAGAATATTCTCAAGTATTAACAGTTGAGTTGTCAATGTAACCGCACCTGAAAGACTTAATATTTGCAGTAAAGTATTTAGTATCAAAGTAATATGGAAGTAGCGGTAACGGTGGCAAAAGTAACAGTACTGGTTTTGTAGTGATTGTAACAGTGGCAACGGAAAAGTAACTAAGCAAAGATCAATATATGGAAAGCTCATAGGCAAAGGATCAACGATGGATAATTATGTCGGATGCGATTCCTCATGCAACAGTTATAACATAGGGTGACACAGAACTAGCTCCAGTTCATCAATGTAATGTAGACATGTATTCCGAATATAGTCATACATGCTTATAGAAAAGAACTTGCATGCCATCTTTTGTCCTACCCTCCCGTGGAAGCGGGGTCCTATTGGAAACTAAGGGATATTATGGCCTCCTTTTAATAGAGTACCGGAACAAAGCATTAACACTTAGTGAGTACATGAACTCCTCAAACTATAGTCATCACCGGGAGTGGTCCCGATTATTGTCACTTCGGGGTTACCAGATCATAACACATAGTAGGTGACTATTGAAATGCAAAATACGATCAAGAACTCACATATATTCATGGAAACATAATAGGTTCAGATCTGAAATCTTGGCACTCGGGCCCTAGTGACAAGCATTAAGCATAGCAAAGTCATAGCAACATTAATCCCAGAACATAATGGATACTAGGGATCAAACCCTAACAAAACTAACTCGATTACATGATAAATCTCATCCAACCCATCATCGTCCAGCAAGCCTATGATGGAATTATTCACGCACGGCGGTGAGCATCATGAAATTGGTGATGGAGGAAGGTTGATGATGACGACGACGATGGATTCCCCTCTCCAGAGCCTCGAACTGACTCCAGATCAGCCCTCCCGAGAGAGATTAGGGCTTGGCGGCGGCTCCATATCATAAAACATGATGAATCCTTCTCTTTGATTTTTTTCTCCCCGAACATGTATATATAGAGTTGGAGTTGAGGTCGGTGGAGCCTCAGGGGGGCCATGAGACAGGGGGCGCACCCTAGGGGGGTGGGCACGCCCCCACCCTCGTGGATAGGGTGTGGGCCCCCTGGTGTTGATTCTTTCGCCAGTATTTTTTATAAATTCCAAAAATATTCTCCGTGAAGTTTCAGGTCATTCTGAGAAATTTTATTTCTGCACAAAAATAACACAATGGCAATTTTGCTGAAAACAGCATCAGTCCGGGTTAGTTCCACTCAAATCATGCAAGTTAGAGTCCGAAACAAGGTCAAAAGTGTTTGGAAAAGTAGATACGATGGAGATGTATCAACTCCCCCAAGCTTAAACCTTTGCTTGTCCTCAAGCAATTTAGTTGACAAACTGAATGTGGTAAAGAAAAACTTTTACAAACTCTGTTTGATCTTGTTGTTGTAAATATGTAAAGCCAGCATTCAAGTTTTCAGCAAAGATTATGAACTAACCATATTCACAATAACATTTAGGTCTCATGTTTACTCATATCAATGGCATAATCAACTAGCGAGCAATAATAGTAAATCTCGGATGAAAAAACTTTCTCAAAACAATCATAATATGATATAACAAGATGGTATCTCGCTAGCCCTTTATGAGACCGCAAAAGATAAATGCAGAGCACCTGTGAAGATCAAGGACTGACTAAACATTGTAATTCATGGTAAAAGAGATCCAGTCACAGTCATACTCAATGTAAACTAATAGTAATGCATGCAAATGACAACAGTGCTCTCCAACTGGTTCTTTTTAGTAAGAGGGTGATGCTTCAACATAAAAGTAAATAGATAGGCCCTTCACAGAGGGAAGCAGGGATTTGTAGAGGTGCTAGAGCTCGATTTTTGAAACAGAGATGAATAATATTTTGAGTGGTATACTTGCATTGTCAACATAACAACTGAGAGATCTCGATATCTTCCATGCTAAACACATTATGGGAGGTTCCCAAACAGAATGGTAAATTTTATACTCCCCCACCACCAACAAACATCAATCCATGGCTTGTGCGAAACACCGGGTGCCTCCAACTAACAACAATCCTGTGGGAGTGTTGTTTGCAATTATTTTAATTTAAGCATGGGACTGGGCATCCCAGTTACCAATCATTTTCTCGTGAATGAGGAGCGGAGTCTACTCCTCGTGAGAATAACCCACCTAGCACGGCAGATATAGACAACCCTAGTTGATACATGAGCTATTCGAGCATACAAAACAGAATTTCGTTTGAAGGTTTAGAGTTTGGCACATACAAATTTACTTGTAACGGCAAGTAGATACCGCATATAGGAAGGTATGGTGGACTCATATGGAATAACTTTTGGGGTTTATGGAAGTGGATGCACAAGCAGTATTCCCGCTTAGTACAAGTGAAGGCTAGAAAAAGACTAGGAAGTGACCAGCTAGAGAGCGACAACAGTCATGAACATGCATTAAAATTAATCAACACTAAGTGGAAGCATGAGTAGGATATAATTCACCATTAACATAAATATTGTGGAGGCTATGTTGATTTTGTTTTAACTACATGCGTGAACATGTGCCAAGTCAAGCCACTCGAATCGTTCAAAGGAGGACACCACCCTATCATACCACATCACAACCATTTTAATAGCATGTTGGCACGCAAGGTATACCATTATAAACTCCTAGCTAATTAAGCACGGCATGAGCAACTATAATCTCTAATTGTCATTGCAAACCTGTTTCATTCATAATAGGCTGAATCAGGAACGATGAAATAATCATATTTACAAAAACAAGATAGGTCGATTTCATACCAGCTTTTCTCATCTCAATCACTCCATCATATATCGTCATTATTTCCTTTCACTTGCACGACCGAACGGTGTGGATAATAATAATAGTGCACGTGCGTTGGACTAAGTTGGAATCTGCAAGCATTTAATACACAAGAGAAGACAAGGTAAAATGGGATCTTGGTTAAATCAACAATAATGCATATGAGAGCCACTCAACATTTTCATCATGGTCTTCTCCTCTCGACCCCCAAAGAAAAGAAAGGAAAAAAACCTATTTACACGGGAAAGCTCCCAACAAGCAAAAGAAGAACGAGAAATCTTTTTGGGTTTTCTTTTAATTACTACTACTATGGGCATGGGAAGTAAACTAGCTAAAAGCTACAACTATTTTTTGGTTTTTATTAAGGTTTTTCAAACACACAAGAAGAAGGCTTAAAAAGAAATTAAACTAGCATGGATAATACAATGAAAAAGTATGAGCACCAACAACTGGCATGAGTGTGTGAACATGAACGTAATGTCATTGAGAAATACGTACTCCCCAAAGCTTAGGCTTTTGGCCTAAGTTGGTCTATGGCCACGGCTGGTCTGGTGGATATCCAAAGTTGTAACTGGGGTCGTACTGAGATGCAGCAGCTACTGCCTGATGAGCTCAGCTTGGAGGCGAGCTGCCTCCGTCCTCCTCTCGTACTCGTTCGCCTCCTCCCTGGTCATAATATATCTCCTTTTTGCCTGAAAGACAAAGAAAGTAGGCATAGGGAGAGCAACATGGATGGTGCGCTGTCTGTCAAAGATTAGTCGGTACTGGAGGAACTGATCATTCCTCTCACGAAACTGGTGGAAAACCATAGCATCATAATCTAGATAAGCAGGAGGCAACTCAATATCATTTCCATGTATGGGTATATCAAGATAGTCAGCTACACGAGTGGCATAAATTCCACCAAACAAATCTCCACTTATACTATTGTGATGCAACCTACGTGCAACAATAGCCCCCAAGTTATATTGTTTATCACCTAATACCGCACTCTTGAGGATACTAAGATCTAGAACACACATGTGACAATCCTCATCTTTACCCTTAATGCATCTACCAATGAAGAGAGCAAAAAAATGGATGGAAGGGAAATGAATGCTCCGTATGGTAGCTTGTGTGATTTCCCTAGATTCCCCCACAGTAATACTAGCAAGAAAGTCTTTATATTCAGATTTGCGAGGTTCACTAACATTGCCCCAGTGCGGGAGTTTACAAGCAGTATTAAGATCTTCTAGGTCCCTGGTATATGATTTATCATAAAGCTCAAATAAAACAGTGTGAGAATTGTGCGAGCATGTAAATTTAAACCTTCTCACAAATGAATCAGTTAGATAGAGGTATTGTCGGCACTTATTTGACACAAAGCTCTCAAGATCAGCGTTACGCACATACGCGTCAAATTCATCCTTGATGCCTGCCTGGACCATGAACTCCTCTGACGGCCATTCACAAGGCCGTACTTGAGCCTCCCTCGATGGTTCAATGTCCGGCTCACATATCGCAAGCGTCGGTCCTTGCTTCCTTGAGGAACCACCTTGGTACATTTTCCTAAACATATTTCTTCCTCTGAAAAAATTTCTGAAATTTTTAGTGACTCAAAATAAAAGTGAACCAAACTCAACAAGATTGATAGCAACTACTCCTACAAGCGCCTAGAGGCCATATCATGCATTAAAACTACTTTTGACCACATAAATTAGACATGCAAGATCAAGAACAGGGTCACCTAAGAAGCAAAAATTTGCAATAAATAAAGCACTAGAACAAAAAATATTGGACCATTGGAGGAGTCACATACCGAAGAATAATCCCCAAAAGCAGTTTGTGAATGGAGCTTTGAGCAAGAAGATCGAAAATGGTAGTAAGGTGAGCAAGAACTTGGGTTAAGTTGTGGGATGATTTTTTTCTGGAGGAAGACGAAGTGTGTGGGTGCTGGAATAAGTGGAGGGGGCCCTGCTACCTCTTGAGCATTGCGTTGGTTTCCCCCGAAGAGGTAGGGATGATGCAACAAAGTAGCATAAGTATTTCCCTCAGTTTTTGAGAACCAAGGTATCAATCCAGTAGGAGGCTACGCGCGAGTCCCTCGCACCTGCACAAAACAAATAAATCCTCGCAACCAACACAATAAGGGGTTGTCAATCCCTACACGGCCACTTACGAGAGTGAGATCTGATAGATATGATAAGATAATATTTTTGGTATTTTTATGATAAAGATGCAAAGTAAAATAAAAGCAAAGTAAAAGCAAAAGGAAATAACTAAGTATTGGGAGATTAATATGATGAAGATAGACCCGGGGGCCATAGGTTTCACTAGTGGCTTCTCTCAAGAGCATAAGTATTCTACGGTGGGTGAAAAAATTACTGTTGAGCAATTGACAGAATTGAGCATAGTTATGAGAATATCTAGGCATGATCATGTATATAGGCATCACGTCTGAGACAAGTAGACCGACTCCTGCCTGCATCTACTACTATTAATCCACTCATCGACCACTATCCAGCATGCATCTAGAGTATTAAGTACATGAAAACAGAGTAACACCTTAAGCAAGATGACATGATGTAGAGGGATAAACTCATGCAATATGATGAAAACCCCATCTTGTTATCCTCGATGGGAACAATACAATACGTGCCTTGCTGCCCCTACTGTCACTGGGAAAGGACACCGCAAGATTGAACCAAAAGCTAAGCACCTCTCCCATTAAAAGAAAGATCAATCTAGTAGGCCAAACCAAACTGATAATTCGAAGAGACTTGCAAAGATAACCAATCATACATAAAAGAATTCAGGGAAGATTCAAATATTGTTCATAGATAGACTTGATCATAAACCCACAATTCATTGGTCTCAACAAACACACTGCAAAAAGAAGATTACATCGAATAGATCTCCACAAGAGAGGGGGAGAACATTGTATTGAGATCCAAAAAGAGAGAAGAAGCCATCTAGCTACTAACTATGGACCCATAGATCTCAGGTGAACTACTCACACTTCATCGGAGGGGCTATGGTGTTGATGTAGAAGCCCTCCGTGATCGATGCCCCCTCCGGCGGAGCTCCGGAACAGGCCCCAAGATGGGGTCTCGTGGATATAGAAAGTTGCGGCGGTGGAATTAGGGTTTTGGCTCCGTCTCTGATCGTTTGGGGGTACGTAGGTATATATAGGAGGAAGGAGTACGTCGATGAAGCAACAGGGGGGCCACGAGGGTGGAGGTCTCGCCTAGGGGGGGGGGGTAGGCGCGCCCCCTACCTCGTGGCCTCCTCCCTTGTTTCTTGACGTAGGGTCCAAGTCCCCTGGATCATGTTCGGTGAGAAAATCACGTTGCCAAAAGTTTCATTCTGTTTGGACTCCGTTTGATATTCCTTTTCTTCGAAACCCTGAAATAGGCAAAAAAACAGCAATTCTGGGCTGGGCCTCCGGTTAATAGGTTAGTCCCAAAAATAATATAAAAGTGGATAATAAAGCCCAATAATGTCCAAAACAGTATATAATATAGGATGGAGCAATCAAAAATTATAGATACGTTGGAGACGTATCAAGCATCCCCAAGCTTAATTCCTGCTCGTCCTCGAGTAGGTAAATGATAAAAAACAGAATTTTTGATGCGTAGTGCTACTTGGCATAATTTTAATGTAATTCTTCTAAATTGTGGTATGAATATTCAGATCGGGAAGATTTAAGACAAAAGTTCATATTGACATAAAAATAATAATACTTCAAGCATACGAACTAAGCAATTATGTCTTCTCAAAATAACATGGCCAAAGAAAGTTCATCCCTACAAAATCATATAGTTTAGTCATGCTCCATTTTCGTCACACAAGAATGCTCTCATCATGCACAACCCCGATGACAAGCCAAGCAATTGTTTCATACTTTAGTAATCTCAAACTTATAAACTTTCACGCAATATATGAGCGCGAGCCATGGACATAGCACTATGGGTGGAATAGAATATAATGAGGGGGGTTATGTGGAGAAGACAAAAGAGGAGAAGGTCTCACATCAACGAGGATAATCAATGGGCTATGGAGATGCCCACCAATTGATGTTAATGCAAGGAGTAGGGATTGCCATGCAACGGATGCCCTAGAGCTATAAATGTATGAAAGCTCAACAAAAGAAACTAAGTGGGTGTGCATCCAACTTGCTTGCTCACGAAGACCTAGGGCACTTGAGGAGGCCCATTGTTGGAATATACAAGCCATGTTCTATAATGAAAAATTCCCACTAGTATATGAAAGTGACAAAACAAGACACTCTCTATCATGAAGATTACGGTGCTACTTTGAAGCACAAGTGTGGCAAAGGATAGTAACATTGTCCCTTCTCTCTTTTTCTCTCATTTTTTATTTGGCCTTTCTCTCTTTTTTTATATGGCCTTTCTATTTTTTTAATTCCCCACTTGGGACAATGCTCTATAAAATGATGATCATCACACTTCTATTTATTTACAACTCAATGATTACAACTTGATGCTAGAACAAAAGATGACTCTATATGAATGGCTCCGGCGGTGTATCGGGATATGCAATGGACCAAGAGAGACATGTATGAAAGAATTATGAACGGTGGCTTTGCCACAAATACTATGTCAACTACATGATCACGCTAAGCAATATGACAATGATGAATGTGTCATGACAAACGGAATGGTGGAAAGTTGCAAGGCAATATATCTTGGAATGGCTATGGAAATGCCATAATAGGTAGGTATGGTGGCTGTTTTGAGGAAGATATAAGGAGGTTTATGTGTGAAAGAGCGTATCATATCACGGGGTTTGGATGCACCGGCGAAGTTTGCATCAACTCTCAATGTGAGAAAGGGAAATGCACGACACCAAAGAGGCTAGCAAGGATGGAAGGGTGAGAGTGCGTATAATCCATGGACTCAACATTAGTCATAAAGAACTCACATACTTATTGCAAAAATCTACAAGTCATCAAAAACTTCGGCACTACGCGCATGCTCCTAGGGGGATAGATTGGTAGGAAAAGACCATCGCTCGTCCCCGACCGCCACTCACAAGGAAAACAATCAAATAACAGCTCATGTTTCAAATTTGTTACATAATGTTTACCATACGTGCATGCTACGGGACTTGCAAACTTCAACACAAGCATTTCTCAATTTCACAACTACTCAACTAGCACGACTTTGATATTATTCCCTCCATATCTCAAAACAATCATCGAGCATCAAACTTCTCTTAGTATTCAAAACACTCATAAGAAAATTTTACTAATCTTGAATACCTAGCATATTAGGATTTTAAGCAAATTACCATGCTATTTAAGACTCTCAAAATAATCTAAGTGAATCATGCGAGATAAATAGTTTCTATAAAACAAATCCACCACTGTGCTCTAAAAGATATAAGTGAAGTACTAGAGCAAAACTATATAACTCAAAATATATAAGCGAAGCACATAGAGTATTCTAACACATTCCAATCATTGTATGGCTCTCTCAAAAGGTGTGTACAGCAAGGATGATTTTGGTAAACTAAAAAGCAAAGACTTAAATCATACAAGACGCTCCAAGCAAAACACATATCATGTGGCGAATAAAAATATAACTCCAAGTAAAGTTACCGATAGAAGTAGGCAAAAGAGGGGATGCCTTCTGGGGCATCCCCAAGCTTTGGCTTTTAGGTGTCCTTAGATTATATTTGGGGTGCCATGGGCATCCCCAAGCTTAGGCTCTTGCCACTCCTTGTTCCATAATCCATCAAATCTTTACTCAAAACTTGAAAACTTCACAACACAAAACTCAAAGTAGAAAATCTCGTGAGCTCCGTTAGCGAAAGAAAACAAAAGACCACTTCAAGGTACTGTAATGAAATAATTCTTTATTTATATTGGTGTTAAACCTACTGTATTCCAACTTTTCTATGGTTTATAAACTATTTTATTAGCCATAGATTCATCAAAATAAGCAAACAACACACGAAAAACAGAATCTATCAAAAACAGAAAAGTCTGTACTAATCTGTAGCTAGCGCAAGATCTGGAACCCCAAAAATTCTAAAATAAATTTCTAGACGCGAGGAATTTATCTATTAATCATCTGCGAAAAGAATTAACTAAATATCACTTTCCAAATAAAACTGGCAGCAGTTCTCGTGAGCGCTAAAGTTTCTGTTTTTTTACAGCAAGTTTAACGAGACTTTCCCCAAGTCTTCCCAACGGTTCTACTTGGCACAAAAACTAATTAAACAAAAAAACACAACAAAAAACAGAGGCTAGATAAATTATTTATTACTAAACAGGAGCAGAAAACAAGTAATAAAAAAAATTGGGTTGCCTCCCAACAAGCGCTATCGTTTAACGCCCCTAGCTAGGCATAACACGCAAGGATAGATCTAGGTATTGCCATCTTTGGTAGGCAATCCATAATTTGATCTCACAATAGATTCATAAGGTAATTTAATTTTCTTTCTAGTAAAGTGTTCCATGCCTTTCCTTAACGGAAATTGGAATCTAATATTTCCTTCCTTCATGTCAATAATTGCACCAATCGTTCTAAAAAAAGGTCTACCAAGAATAATAGGACATGAAGGATTGCAATCTATGTCAAGAACAATAAAATCTACAGGTACATAGTTCCTATTTGCAACAATAAGAAAATCATTAATTCTTCCCATAGGTTTCTTAATAGTGGAATCCGCAAGGTGCAAGTTTAGAGAGCAATCATCAAAATCACGGAAACCTAACAAATCAGACAAAGTCTTTGGAATCGTGGAAACACTAGCACCCAAATCACATAAAGCATAGCATTCATGATCTTTAATTTTAATTTTAATAGTTGGTTCCCACTCATCATAAAGTTTTCTAGGGATAGAAACTTCCAATTCAAATTTTTCTTCATAAGATTGCATCAAGGCATCAACGATATATTTATTAAACGCTTTATTTTGACTATAAGCGTGAGGAGAATTTAGCATGGATTGCAACAAGGAAATACAATCAATAAAAGAGCAATTTTCATAATTAAATTCCTTGAAATCCAAAATAGTGGGTTTAGCAACATCTAGGGTTTTAATTTCTTCAATCCCACTTTTATCAAATTTAGCATCAAGATCTAAAAACTCCGAATTCTTGGAACGCCTTCTAGGTAAAGATGGATCATATTCAGTCCCATCATTATCAAGATTCATATGGCAAAACAAATATTTAATAGGGGAAACATCAATAACTTTTAGATCTTCATCTTTATTTTCATAGGAACTAGAAGAACACGCTCCTATAAAGGCATCTTTCGTAGCACGCATCCTAGCGGTTCTTTCTTTGCACTCATCATTGGAAATTCTCATGGCTTTGAGAGACTCATTGATATCATTCTTAGGTGGGGTAGATCTAAGTTTCAAAGAATCAACATCAAGAGAAATTCTATCAACGTTCCTAGCCAACTCATCAATCTTAAGCAATTTTTCTTCAATGATGGCATTGAAATTCTTTTGCGAAGTAATAAATTCTTTAATATTAGATTCAAAATCAGAGGGCATCTTATTATAATTTCCATAAGAATTGTTGTCGGAATTACCATAATTATTAGAGGGATTACTAGGATAAGGCCTAGGATTAAAATTTCCTCTATACGCGTTGTTACCAAAATTGTTCCTACCAAAAAAATTCACATCCATAGATTCATTATTATTTTCAATCAAAGTAGACAAGGGCATATCATTAGGATCAGAAGAAACACTCTTACTAGCAAATAATTTCATAAGTTCATCCATCTTTCCACTCAAAACATTAATTTCTTCTATCGCATGCACCTTTTTATTAGTAGATCTTTCAGTATGCCATTGAGAATAATTAACCATAATATTATCTAGGAGTTTAGTAGCTTCTCCTAAAGTGATTTCCATAAAAGTGCCTCCCGCGGCCGAATCTGAAAGATTTCTAGAAGCAAAATTCAATCCGGCATAAAAATTTTGTATAATCATCCACAAATTCAAACCATGAGTAGGGTAATTACGTATCATTAATTTCATCCTCTCCCACGCTTGTGCAACATGTTCATGATCAAGTTGCTTAAAATTTATAATATCGTTGCTAAGAGAGATGATCTTAGCGGGAGGAAAATACTTAGAGATAAAAGCATCTTTGCACTTGTTTCATGAATCAATACTATTTTTAGGCAAAGACGAAAACCAAGCTTTAGCACGATCTCTAAGCGAAAAAGGAAATAGCTTCAATTTAACAATATCATTATCCACATCTTTCTTCTTATGCATATCACACAAATCAATGAAGCTATTTAGATGGGTGGCGGCATCTTCACTAGGAAGGCCGGAAAACGGATCTTTCATGACAAGATTCAGCAAGCAGTATTAATCTCACAAGATTCAGCATCGGTAAGAGGAGAAATCGGAGTGCTAATAAAATCATTGTTGTTGGTATTGGTGAAGTCACACAATTTAGTGTTATCTTGAGCCATCGTGACAAGCAAGCAAACTAACACACAAGCAAACAAAAAGCAAGCGGGCAAAAAGAGGCAAATGGGAAAGAGAGGGAGGATAGAGAGAGAGGGCGAATAAAACGGCAAGGGTGAAGTGGGGGAGAGGGAATCGAGAGGCAAATGGCAAATAATGGTATGCGGGAGATAAGGATATGTGATGGGTACTTGGTATATTGACTTTTGCGTAGACCTCCCCGGCAACGGCGCCAGAAATCCTTCTTGCTACCTCTTGAGCACTGCGTTGGTTTTCCCCGAAGAGGAAGGGATGATGCAGCAAAGTAGCGTAAGTATTTCCCTCAGTTTTTGAGAACCAAGGTATCAATCCAGTAGGAGGCTACGCGCGAGTCCCTCGCACCTGCACAAAACAAGTAAATCCTCGCAACCAACGCGATAACGGGTTGTCAATCCCAACACAGCCACTTATGAGAGTGAGATCTGATAGATATGATAAGATAATATTTTTGGTATTTTTATGATAAAGATGCAAAGTAAAATAAAAGCAAAGTAAAAGCAAAAGGAAATAACTAAGTATTGGGAGATTAATATGATGAAGATAGACCCGGGGGTCATAGGTTTCACTAGTGGCTTCTCTCAAGAGCATAAGTATTCTACGGCGGGTGAACACATTACTGTTGAGCAATTGATAGAATTGAGCATAGTTATGCAAATATCTAGGCATGATCATGTATATAGGCATCACGTCTGAGACAAGTAGACCGACTCCTGCCTGCATCTACTACTATTACTCCACTCATCGACCACTATCCAACATGCATCTAGAGTATTAAGTTCATGAAAACAGAGTAACGCCTTAAGCAAGATGACATGATGTAGAGGGATAAACTCATGCAATATGATGAAAACCCCATCTTGTTATCCTCGATGGCAACAATACAATACGTGCCTTGCTGCCCCTACTGTCACTGGGAAAGGACACCGCAAGATTGAACCCAAAGCTAAGCACTTCTCCCATTGTAAGAAAGATCAATCTAGTAGGCCAAACCAAACTGATAATTCGAAGAGACTTGCAAAGATAACCAATCATACATAAAAGAATTCAGAGAAGATTCAAATATTGTTCATAGATAGACTCTATCATAAACCCACAATTCATCGGTCTCAACAAACACACCGCAAAAAGAGGATTACATCGAATAGATCTCCACAAGAGAGGGGGAGAACATTGTATTGAGATCCAAAAAGAGAGAAGAATCCATATAGCTACTAACTATGGACCCGTTGGTCTGAGGTGAACTACTCACACTTCATCGGAGGTGCTATGGTGTTGATGTAGAAGCCCTCCGTGATTGATGCCCCCTCCGGTGGAGCTCCAGAACAGGCCCCAAGATGGGATCTCGTGGATACAGAAAGTTGCGGCATTGGAATTAGGGTTTTGGCTCCATCTCTGATAGTTTGGGGGTACGTAGGTATATATAGGATGAAGGAGTACCTCGTTGGAGCAACAGGGCGCCCATGAGGGTGGAGGACGCGCCTGGGGGGGTGGTAGGCGCGCCCCCTACCTCGTGGCCTCCTCCCTTGTTTCTTGACATAGGGTCCAAGTCCCCTAGATCATGTTCGGTGAGAAAATCACGTTCCCAAAAGTTTCATTCCGTTTGGACTCCGTTTGATATTCCTTTTCTTCGAAACCCTGAAATAGGCAAAAAACAACAATACTGGGCTGGGCCTCCGGTTAATAGGTTAGTCCCAAAAATAATATAAAAATGGATAATAAAGCCCAATAATGTCCAAAACAGTAGATAATATAGCATGGAGCTATCAAAAATTATAGATACGTTGGAGATGTATCAAGCCCATGTGGGGTCCATGAGGCAGGGGGGCGTGCCCTGGACCCTCGTGGCCAGGTGGTGTGGCCCCCCAGGTGTGTTCTCAGTGCCAAATATTCTTAAATATTCTATAAAAAATAAAATCATATAAAATTTTTAGGACATTTGGAGAACTTCTATTTTCAGGATATTTTTTATTGCAAGGATAATTCAGAAAACAGACAGAAAATACTATTTATTGCTTTATTTAATATAAATAACAGAAAGTAAAAATAGGGTACAGAGAGTTGTGCTTTCTACCTTCATCCATCTCATGCTCATCAAAAGGAATCAACTAACAAGGTTGATCAAGTCTTGCTAACAAACTCTTTTCGAATAACATGAAACTAGTGAATTTTCGAATAACACTAGGTTACCTCAACGGGGATATGCACATCCCCAACAATAAGTATATCATATTTCTTCTTGACAGTAGGAAGAGGAAATTCAAAACCTCCAATAATAATCGTTGGAATTTTTCCAATAGAATTGATACTGTGGACTTGAGGTTGTTTCCTTGTAAAGTGTACCGTATGCTCATTACCATTAACATGAAAAGTGACATTGCCTTTGTTGCAATCAACAAAAACCCCTGCAGTATTCAGAAAGGGTCTACCAAGGATAATCGACATACTATCATCCTCAGGAATATCAAGAATAACAAAGTCCATTAAAATAGTAATGTTTGCAACCACAACAGGCACATCCTCACAAATACCGATAGGTATAGCAGTTGATTTATCGGCCATTTGCAAAGATATTTCAGTAGGTATCAACTTATTCAAATCAATTCTACGATATAAAGAGAGAGGCATAACACTGGCTCCAAGATCACATAAAGTAGTATTAACATAGTTTCTTTTAATGGAGCATGGTATAGTTGGTACTCCTGGATCTCCAAGTTTCTTTGGTATTCCACCCTTAAAAGTATAATTAGCAAGCATGGTGGATATTTCAGCTTTCGGTATCTTTCTTTTATTTGTACCAATATCTTCTTGTACTTAGCATAAGGATTCATTTTAAGTATATCAGTCAAACGCATACGCAAAAAGATAGGTCTAATCATTTCAGAAAAGAGCTCAAAATCCTCGTCATCCTTTTTCTTGGATGGTTTAGGAGGAAAAGGCATGGGTTTCTGAACCCATGGTTCTCTTTCTTTACCGTGCTTCCTAGCAATAAAGTCTCTCTTATGATAACGTTGATTCTTTGATTGCGGGTTATCAAGATCAACAGCAGGTTAAATCTCTACATCATTGTTATTGCTAGGTTGAGCATCAACATGAACATCATCATTAACATTATCACTAGGTTCATGTTCATTACTAGATTTTGTTTCAGCATCAGAAATCAAAATATCATTGGGATTCTCGGTGTGTCAACAACAGGTTCACTAGAATGATGCAAAGTCCTACCATTTCTATTTTTCTTCTTCTTAGAAGAACTAGGTGCATCAACATTAGTTCTCTCAGAATCTTGCTCAATTCTCTTAGGGTGGCCCTCAGGATACAAAGGTACCTGAGTCATTTTACCCCCTCTAGTCACAACTCTAACAACATTATCATTTGTCTTATTATTTAATTCTTTGAGCAAATTATTTTGAGCCTTAAGCACTTGTTTTACTTGAGTGGTAACCATAGAGGCATGTTTACTAATAAATTTAAATTCACATTTAACTCTAGACATATAATCACTCAATTGTTCAATTATATAAGCATTACGTTCCAATTGTCTACCAACATAAGCATTGAAGTTTTCTTGCTTAACAATAAAATTATTAAACTCATCCAAGCATTGGCTAGCATACTTATTACGAGGAATATCACCTTCATGAAATCTATAGAGAGAATTTACCATTACTACCTATGTCGGGTTATCAAGACAATGTATTTCTTCAATAGGTGGTAAATTCTTAACATCTTCAACATTAATACCCTTTTCTTTCATAGATTTCTTTGCCTCTTGCATATCTTTAGGACTGAGAAATAGAATACCCCTTTTATTCGGAGTTGGCTTAGGAGTTGGTTCAGGAAGTGTCCAATCATTATCATTACTCAACATATTATTCAATAGCAATTTATCTTGATGAACAGTTCTTTCCCTGAAAACACAACCAGCACAACTATTCAGGTGGTCTCTGGAAGCATCGGTTAGTCTATTATAAAAGATATCAAGTATTTCATTTTTCTTAAGAGGATCATCAGGCAAAGCATTAAGTAATCAGAGAAGCCTCCCCCAAGCTTATGGGAGACTCTCTTCTTCAATTTGCATAAAGTTATATATTTCCCTTAAGACATCTTGTTTCTTATGAGCAGGGAAATATTTAGCAGAGAAGTAATAAATCATATCCCGGGGACTACGCACACAACCAGGATCAATGGAATTAAACCATGTTTTAGCATCACTCAGGAAGTCATGGATTAGGGGGTGTCCGGACAGCCGGACTATATCTTTCGGCCGGACTGTTAGACTATGAAGATACAAGATTGAAGACTTTGTCTCTTGTCCGGATGGGACTCTACTTGGCATGGAAGGCAAGCTAGGCAATACGGATATGTGTATCTCCTCCTTTGTAACCGACCTTGTGTAACCCTAACCTCTACGGTGTCTATATAAACCGGAGGGTTTTAGTCCATAGGACAACATACAATCATACCATAGGCTAGCTTCTAGGGTTTAGCCTCTCTGATCTCGTGGTAGATCTACTCTTTTACTACCCATATCATCAATATTAATCAAGCAGGACGTAGCGTTTTACCTCCATCAAGAGGGCCCGAACCTGGGTAAAACATCGTGTCCCCTGCCTCCTGTTACCATATGCCTTAGACGCACAGTTCGGGACCCCCCTACCCGAGATCCGCCGGTTTTGACACCGACATTGGTGCTTTCATTGAGAGTTCCTCTTTGTCGTCGCCGTTAGGCTTGATGGCTCCTCCTATCATCGATGGCGATGCAGTCAAGGGTGAGACTTTTCTCCCCGGACAGATCTTCGTGTTCGACGGCTTTGCACTGCGGGCCAATTCGCTTGGCCATCTGGAGCAGATTTAAAGTTACGCCCCTGGCCACCAGGTCAGGTTTGGAAGCTTAAACTACATGGCCGACATCCGTGGAGACTTGATCTTCGATGGATTCGAGCCTCTGCCTTGTGCGTCACGCGGTCACGATGAGCACAATTTAGCTCTACCATCGGACAGTGTTCGGGAGATTGCACAGGCAGCCGCTCCGACCCTCAATTCGGAGCCAGTTGCACCGTCCATGGACGGGTGGATGGACCCCGCCACAGAGGCCTTACTCTCAGCGGCGATCGAGCCAAACACCGACCTTACCTTGCACGAGAGCCGTGTTGTTAAACTGTTGGATCCTTCTCCGGCCACGGACTCCGAACCGCCTGCGCCCGTTCCTATCGAATCCGATTGGGCGATGATCATGGGGTTTACCTCCGTGGATATTTTTCAGCACTCGCCCTTTGGCGACATACTAAACTCATTAAGGTCTCTCTCCTTGTCAGGAGGATCCTGGCCGAACTATATCCGGCAGGACTGGGATATGGATGACGAAGAAATTCGCAGCCCACCCACCACCCACTTAGTAGCGACTGTCGATGACTTAACCGACATGCTCGACTTCGACTCCAAAGACATCGACGGTATGGACAACGATGCGGGATACGAAGAGGAACCACTGCCCACAGGGCACTGGACAGCCACCTCATCATACGCTATATACATGGTGGATACACCCAAAGAAGGCAATGGCGACGAGATAGCGGAGGATGACCCCTCCAAGAAGCAACCCAAGCACCGACGTCAGTGCCGCCGCTCTAAGTCTCGCCAAAGCAAAAGTGGTGATACCGGCACAGGAGGTAATAACACTCCGGATAGTGCCGAAGACAACAACAACCCCCTCCAGCAAGATTTAGAGCAGGAGGACGGAGGAGCTAGCCCTCCTTAGAGAGCGGCAGACGGAGAGGCGAAGGATGATAATTACATGCCCCCTCCAAAGACGAGGCAAGCCTTGGTGAGGACGAATTCGCCATGCCAGAGGATCCCGTCGAACAAGAGCGCTTCAAGCGCCGGCTTATGGCCACGACAAATAGCCTTAAGAAAAAGCAGCAGCAGCTTCAAGCTGATCAAGATCTGCTAGCTGACAGATGGACTGAAGTCCTCACGGCCGAGGAATATAAACTCGAGCGCCCCTCCAAGAGTTACACAAAACGTAGGCTGCTACCTCGACTAGAGGAAGAAGCGTATGATGCGGCTGATCGGCCACCTCATGGCCGTGATAGAGAGGCATTCCAGCCAAAAGCTCAGCCCGCACCCCGATGCCATTCAAATAAAAAACATGGGGAAACACGCCAGACCTGCGAGATGTATTGGAGGACAAAGCAAAACATGCAAGATCGATCTACGGATCACGAGGGCGCGCCACTATGCGAGACGATAAACATCACGCCGGATACAGTAAAAGTAAATCCGGTCGGGCCGGACACAGGGGGCAAGACCCATTTGAGATGCGTCGGGATATAGCCCAATACAGAGGCGCCACACACCCCTTATGCTTCACAGACGAAGTAATGGATCATCAAATCCCAGAAGGTTTCAAACCTATAAATATTGAATCATACGACGGCACAAAAGATCATGCGGTATGGATCGAGGATTTCCTCCTCCACATCCACATGGCCCGCGGTGATGACTTACATGCCATCAAATACCTCCCACTAAAGCTCAAAGGACCAGCACGGCATTGACTTAACAGCTTGCCAGCAGAGTCCATTAGTTGTTGGGAAGACCTGGAGGCCGCATTCCCCGAAAACTTTTAGGGCACTTATGTGCGACCACCAGATGCCGATGACTTGAGCCACATAATTCAGCAGCCAGAAGAATCGGCCAGGCAATTCTAGACTCAGTTCCTAACAAAGAAAAATCAAATCATCGACTGTCCGGATGCAGAGGCCCTAGCGGCTTTCAAACACAACATCCGCGATGAGTGGCTAGCCCGACACCTTGGTCAGGAAAAGCCAAAATCTATGGCAGCCCTCACGACACTCATGACCCGCTTTTGTGCGGGAGAAGACATCTGGGTGGCTCGCAGTAACAATATGTCAAAGAACCATGGTACCTCGTATACCAAGGACGGCAATAGCAGGTCCCGTCGCAAAAAACATAAGCACCGCATTAACAGCGATAATACTGAGGATACGACAATCAATGCCGGATTCAAAGGCTCTAAACCCAGTCAGCGGAAAAAGCCATTTAAACAAAGTACACCGGGCCTGTCCAGTTTGGACCGCATACTCGATCGCTCGTGTCAAATACACATCACCCCAAAAAAGCCAGACAATCACACCAACAGGGATTGTTGGGTGTTCAAGTAGGTCGGCAAGTTAATTGCCGAAAACAAGGATAAGGGGTCACATAGCGATGACGAGGAGGAGCCCCGGCAGCCACACACCGGAGGACAGAAGAGGTTTCCCCCACAAGTGCGGACGGTGAACATGATATACGCAACCCACATCCCCAAGCGGGAGCGGGAGCGTGCGCTCAGGGACGTATATGCGTTGGAGCCAGTCGCCCCAAAGTTCAACCCATGGTCCTCCTATCCGATCACTTTCGATCGCAGGGACCACCCCACTAGTATCCGTCATGGCGGATTTGCCGCACTGGTTCTAGGCCCAATCATTGACGGATTTCACCTCACTCGAGTCCTTATGGATGGTGGCAGCAGCCTGAACCTGCTTTATCAGGACACAGTGTGCAAAATGGGTATCGGCCCCTTAAGGATGAAACCCACAAAAACGACCTCTAAAGGCGTTATTCCAGGCGTAGAGGCCCATTGCACAAGCTCAATTACACTGGAAGTGGTCTTCGGATCCCCGAATAACTTCCGAAGCGAAGAGTTAATCTTTGATATAGTCCCGTTCCGCAGTGGTTATCATGCACTGCTCGGGCGAACCGCATTTGCGAGATTCAATGCGGTACCGCATTATGCATACCTCAAGCTCAAGATGCCAGGACCTCGTGGGGTTATTACAGTAAATGGAAACACAGGGCGCTCTCTCCGAACGGAGGAGCACATTGCGGCCCTCGCAGCACAAGCGCAAAGCAGCCTCTCAAGGCAATCCACCAGTTCGGTGTTTCAAGACCCGGACACCTTCAAGCGTGCTCGGAGAAATCGGCAACTAGACCGCCTGGTGCGATCTGAGCTCGCGTAGCAATACGGCCCCCACCCTAGTCCCAGCCAAGCGGCGAAACTCGTGCCACGAGTACATAATTACGCATTAAAAATACCATGGGCACAGGCGGGGAGGGGGGCACAACCGCGGCACGCCCCAAGATGCGGCTTCAACTGCACTAGGGGCTTCCCGCTTGGTTATTTTTCTCTTTTTCAGGACATTAATATCTGGAAACACTGTCCGGCAGCACTATTGCCGAACACATGATGCAGCAACCAAGGAGGCAGAAAGCTACGTCACACCATGGAATTCCCAGGTGGATTATAGTAACGAGCAAAATATTTGATTTAATACTATTCCTGAGCTTGCCGTTGGAAGGGACATAGTCCTACTCTTTGCTTATCACACTATCTTTATCATTCTGCTTTAACGCACCTTTTTGAATAAACAATGCATAACATTACGACTATTATTGCATTCATGTTTTATATATGTGTTCATTAACGACGCCTTGCAACCGTACACTTTGGTACGGCCAATACACCAGGGGCTTATGTACCCCACAATATGGTGTGAAAAGTCCGAACACTTTCACAAGTGCGGCACCCCGAACTTATAGCATTATATGCATCAGCTCCGAATCATGTCTTTGGTCAAATGTTGGGTTTGCCCGGCTCCTATGTTTTGGTACCTTACATTCCACTCTATCGGCTAAGGTAGCGCTAGGAGAACTACTGCAATTGTGCCTCGGTTCTGCTGGGTTAAGCGCCTAAGTAGAGAAAGCTAAAACTGACTGTCATGATAAGGTGAGAGACTGGTCGTTGTTTGGCGAGGTTTCGAGTCCCTAAATACTTATGCCGCTTAGAGCGAGGGGCCGGCCCTGTCTGGCTTAAAGGCGTGTATCGCGCCCCGAATCCGGCCTTCCGAATACCAGGGGCTTCACCAAAATTTAAAATTATAGAATTCTATGGCTAAGTGAGAGTGATAAAGCATTATTAGTCTGGTTGCCTTGTTCGAGCGCCTCCCTCGAAGGACCCAAAAATGGGAACAAGAGTGCTCAGGTTTATCCCGAACACCCCAGCACTCGTGGCATGGGGGCAGAAGCCGAGGACTAGCCATCTCTCAGATTGGATAAACATCCAAACAGAAGGTAATATTTTAAATTCAAACAAGCGTTGCATAGCGCATATGAAACAAGTTTTCATAAATACAGGATCACACGAGCAAGTTTCACTCAAATATTACATCTTTTGTGCACTCCTCCGCTATGAGACGGGCACCCGACAGAACACCCTCGTAGTACATCTCGGGGTGGCAATGCTCCTTGCCCTCCGTCGGCCCTTCCTTGATCAGCTTCACGGTGTCTAGCTTGACCCATTGCAATTTCACACGGGCGAAAGCCCGGCGTGCACCTTCAATGCAGACGGATCGCTTGACGACCTCCATCCGCGGGTAGGCATCCACAAGCCGCCTCACCAGGCCGAAGAAGCTGTTCGGAAGGGCGTCGCTAGGCCACAGCCGGACTATAAAGCCCTTCATGGCCTGTTCGGCCGCCTTATGTAGCTCGACCATCTGCTTCAGCTGGTCGCTCATTGGCACCGGGTGTTCGGCCTCAGTATACTAAGACCAGAACAGCTTCTCCGTTGAGCTTCCATCCCCGGCCTAGTAAAATTGTGCGGCATCGGACACGCTACGGGGCAAATCTGCGAATGCTCCTGGAGAGCTCCGGATTCGGGTAAGTAATCGGTAATTTACTTTTACATGGTTGCTTTGCATATAGAATGCCTTACCCACTGCTATCTTCTTCATTGCGTCGATCTCCTGGAGGGCCTTTTGGGCTTCGGCCTTGGCACTTTTTGTGCTCTCGAGGGCCGCGACAAGCTCAGACTCTCGCGTCTTCAAGTCAAGCTCCAACGCCTCGTGCTTCGCCACGAGAGCCTGGAGCTCTTGCTGCACCTCGCCCACCCAAGCCTCTTGCTTCTCTCGCTTGGTGCACTCCTTGGCCGCTTTATCTTCGGCCTCGGACAGCGCTTGCTTTAGGGTCGCCAATTCGGTCGATGCCCTTGGCAAATTCATGATGATCCTGTCATTTTGCAATCGCATTTCTTTTCATACATATCCACAGACTAGGTACTACTTATCTTTGTTCTCCTTGAGCTGCCTCTTGGTAAGGCCGAGCTCGTCCTGGGACCCTTTAAGGTCCTGCTTCAGTACAGCGAACTCCGTAGTCAGTGCCGCCGATGCCAGCAGCGAAGCCTGCATATGCATATTGACATCTTATATTAGACTCCTGCGATATTGTTTGATCCTTTGTTTGGCTTTTCTTTGTGAACACCGAACAGAGCATTAGGGGCTACTGTCTATGCGGTAATACTTTTCCTGTATTTTAAATACTTACCTCAAAGCCTGTTAGAAGGCTGGCACATGCTTTAGTCAATCCGCTCTTAGCGGACTGAACCTTCTGGATCACCGCACTCATAATAGTGCGGTGCTCCTCATCGATGGGAGCGCTGCGAAGCGCTTCCAGCAGATTGTCCGGCGACTCTGGATGGACAGAGGTCACCGGTGCAGGCGTCTTGCCTCTCTTAGAAGGAGGCTGCCTGCCCGAGTCCGGAACCACTGGAGGTTCCGGTGTGGTGTTCGGCTGAGGGCCAAACTCGGAGCCCTCAGGGGCCTTGTCCCCTCTGCTCCCGGAGTCCGGGAGGCCGCTTTGAGGCACCTCCGGGACCGTCTCCCCTCGACCTGGTGCCTCATGAGATAGCACCTCGGCGTCATCCGCAGGATGAGGGGAGGTGGCGGTCGGAACTGGATCGCTATCCATATCCGACGAGCCCAGGGAGCCATTCGATGATACATCGATACGGGCTCGGGGCGGCCTGCATAATCACATTTCGGCGTTAGGTGAAGTAGTGCGACAAAGGAATGCTATGAGTTACTCTGGTATCCGAACACTTACGACTTCCCCAGGGGCTTGGCCCTCGGCAGCCACTCGTCTGCGCCATCGGCGGCGGTGGTAGAGCTGTCCGGAAGGAGTGTTCTCCCCTTCTTGGACCCTTCGGCCTCCCTAGTTGGGGCGGCCTTCCTTTTCTTGTCTCCCCCGTCTGGAGGGGGAGCATCTTCTTCTGCCTCCTCGTCTTCGGGGGAGGATTGCGCCGTGGAGTCCTCGGACGGTGAGTCCGATGACGCCTGGTGCCAGGAACTCTTTCGGGTTCCCTTGGCCTTCTTGGTCTTCTCCGGCACCGCATAAGGAGCCGGGGTCAGCATCTTCATCAGAAGAGCGTTTGCTGGGCCTTCGGGCAAAGGAGCCGAACTGTCGATCTGTCCGGCCATCTCCTGCCAGTCCTGTCAAAGGTATGAGAGTTTAGATCCCGCATGGAGTCGAGCTATGAAAAACAAGTATCCTGTAAGAGGTAAAGTAGCTTACCGCACTGGCTTGGCGCTTCGCGCTGAATCCGCGGTCCTCAGTAGTGGGAGGGGGGACCTCGGCGCTCTTGAACAGCACCCTCCAGGAATCTTCGTGAGTTGTGTCGAAGAGCCTGTTCAGAGTTCGGTGCTGCACCGGGTCGAACTCCCACAAGTTGAAGGCCCGTTGTTGGCACGGGAGGATCCGGCGGATGAGCATGACCTGGACTATGTTGACGAGTTTGAGCTTCTTGTTGACCATGTTTTGAATACATGTTTGGAGTCCGGTCAGCTCTCCCGAACTACCCCAGGACAGGCCCTTCTCTTGCCAAGAGGTGAGCCGTGTGGGGAAGCCAGAACTCGGGGGCCGCTACCCATGTAGGGTCACGTGGCTCGGTGATGTAGAACCACCCCGGTTGCCACCCCTTTATTGTCTCCACAAAGGAGCCCTCGAGCCATGTGACATTGGGCATCTTGCCCACCATGGCGCCTCCGCACTCTGCCTGGCGGCCGCTCACTACCTTCGGCTTGACATTGAAAGTCTTTAGCCATAAGCCGAAGTGGGGATTGATGAGGAGGAAGGCCTCGCACACGACGATAAACGCCGAGATGTTGAGGATGAAGTTCGGGGCCAGATCGTGGAAATCTAGGACGTAGTAGAACATGAGCCCCCGGATAAATGGGTGGAGAGGAAATCCCAGTCCATGGAGGAAATGGGTAAGGAACACCACCCTCTCATGGGGCCTGGGGGTAGGGATGAGCTGCCCCTCCTCTGGGAGCCAGTGCGCGATGTCGTCGGGCAAGTATCCGGCTCTCCTCAGTTTCTTGACGTGTCCCTCCGTGATGGAGGATACCATCCACCTGCCTCCCGCTCCAGACATGGTTGGAGAAGGTCGAGGTGGGGAATGCGAACTTGGGCGCTGGGGCTTGAGTGTGCGAAGGTGGACGAGAAAAGGAGGAAGAAGGCATGGATGAAAAGGTAAATCCTTATCCCTTTATATGGGCGGACGAAACTATGTGTCCCACTAGCCTGGTAAAACTCGCTCGTCCCCCAAGCGCCGTAATCGATGGCGCGGTTGGGTTACCCACACCTGTATTGATGAGAATCCCGTGATAAGGGGACACGATCTCTGCTTTGACAAGATGTGTCAAAAAATTGCCTCGCATTATGTGCGGGGCTAACTAAAGGAAACGGTTCGAATAATCACCAGGCCGTGACATAATGTCGTGTTGCCAAAACAAGTCAGCAAATTAGATTTGTGGAAATACTATTCTCTCTACGGTGGTATGTGGAACTTATTTTGCAGGGGCGGACACTATCCTTGTATTCAAATTCTTCTGTGGTGTATTCAGAGGAGGAACCCGCCTTGCAATGCCGAAGACAACGGTGCGCGCCGGACTCATCGTCATTGAAAGCCTGGTTTAGGGGCTACTGAGGGAGTCCTGGATTAGGGGGTCTCGGAACAGCCTGACTGTTAGACTATGAAGATACAAGATTTAAGACTTCGTCTCGTGTCCGGATGTGACTCTACTTGGCATGGAAGGCAAGCTAGGCAATACGGATATGTGTATCTCCTCCTTTGTAACCGACCTTGTGTAACCCTAACCTCTCCGGTGTCTATATAAACCGGAGGGTTTTAGTCCATAGGACAACATACAATCATACCATAGGCAAGCTTCTAGGGTTTAGCCTCTCTGATCTTGTGGTAGATCTACTCTTATACTACCCATATCATCAATATTAATCAAGCAGGACGTAGGGTTTTACCTCCATCAAGAGGGCTCGAACCTGGGTAAAACATCGTGTCCCCTGCCTCCTGTTACCATTCGCCTTAGACGCACAGTTCCGGACCCCCTACCCAAGATCCGCCGGTTTTGACACCGACAATCACCCTTTAATGAGAACGGAAATAACTTAAGGATATAGTAGTAATGAATTTTTTCCTCATTAGTGAACAGGGTGCCTATATCATTTAATTTAGTAAGATGTGCCACAACAGTTTCAGATTCATAACCAGAAAAAGGATCAGATTCAACCAAAGTAATAAACTTAGGATCGATAGAGAAATCATAATCCTTATCAGAAATACTAATAGGTGAAGTAGCAAAAGCAGGGTCGTATTTCATTCTCGCATTCAAAGACTTTTCTTTCAGCTTAGCTAACAGTTTCTTAAGATCATATGTATCAATGCAAGCTAAAAACTCTCTAGCAGTTTCTTCATCCATAACATACCCCTCAGGCACAAGAGGCAATTCATATCTAGGGGGAGAATCTTCATCATCACTTTCATCAATATTATCAGTTTCAATAATTTCATTCTCTCTAACCCTAGCAAGTTGTTCATAAAGAAATTCACCTAATGGCACAGTATTATCAAGCATAGAAGTAGTTTCATCATAAGAATCATGCATAGCAGAAGTGACATCATCAATAACATGCGACATATCAGAATAAATAGCATGAGTAGGTGTCGCAAGTTTACTCAAAACAGAAGGTGAATCAAGTGCAGAGCTAGATGGCAGTTCCTTACCTCCCCTCGTAGTTGAGGGGAAAATATTGGTTCTTTCATCTTTCAAGTTCCTCATAGTGATCAATAGATATAAATCCCAAGTGACTCAAATAATAGAGCTATGCTCCCCGGCAACGACGCCAGAAAATAGTCTTGATAACCCACAAGTATAGGGGATCGCAACAGTTTTCGAGGGTAGAGTATTCAACCCAAATTTATTGATTTGACACAAGGGGAGCCAAAGAATATTCTCAAGTATTAACAGTTGAGTTTTCAATTCAACCGCACCGGAAAAACTTAATATCTGCAGCAAAGTATTTAGGATCAAAGTAATATGGAAGTAGCGGTAACGGTGGCAAAAGTAACAGTATTGGTTTTGTAGTGATTGTAACAGTGGCAACGGAAAAGTAATTAAGCAAAGATCAATATGTGGAAAGCTCGTAGGCAAAGGATCAGTGATGGATAATTATGTTGGATGCGATTCCTCATGCAATAGTTGTAACATAGGGTGACACGGAACTAGCTCCGGTTCATCAATGTAATGTAGGTATGTATTCCGAATATAGTCATACGTGCTTAGGGAAAAGAACTTGCATGACATATTTTGTCCTACCCTCCCGTGGTAGTGGGGTCCTATTGGAAACTAAGGGATATTAAGGCCTCCTTTTAATAGAGTACCGGAACAAAGCATTAACACTTAGTGAATACATGAATTCCTCAAACTATAGTCATCACCGAGAGTGGTATCAATTATTGTCACTTCGGGGTTACCGGATCATAACACATAGTAGGTGACTATTGACTTGCAAAATAGGATCAAGAACTCACATATATTCATGGAAACATAATAGGTTCAGATCTGAAATCATGGCACTCGGGCCCTAGTGACAAGCATTAAGCATAGCAAAGTCATAGCAACATCAATCTCAGAACATAATGGATACTAGGGATCAAACCCTAACAAAACTAACTCGATTACGTGATAAATCTCATCCAACCCATCACCATCCAGCAAGCCTACGATGGAATTACTCATGCACGGCGGTGAGCATCATGAAATTGGTGATGGAGGAAGGTTGATGATGACGACGACGGAATCCCCTCTCCGGAGCCCTGAATGGACTCCAGATCAGCCATCCCGAGAGAGATTCGGGCTTGGCGGCGGCTCCGTATCGTAAAACGTGATTAATCCTTCTCTCTAATTTTTTCTCTCCCGAACGTGAATATATAGAGTTGGAGTCCAGGTCAGTGGAGCCTTAGGGGGCCGACGAGATAGGGGGCGCGCCCCCCACCCTAGTGGATAGGGTGTGGGCCCCCTGGTGTTGATTCTTTCGCCAATATTTTTATAAATTCCAAAAATATTCTCCATGAAGTTTCAGGTCGTTCCAAGAACTTATATTTCTGCACAAAAATAATACCATGGCAATTTTGCTGAAAACAGCATCATTCCGGGTTAGTTCCATTCAAATCGTGCAAGTTAGAGTTCAAAACAAGGTCAAAAGTGTTTTGAAAAGTAGATACGATGAAGACGTATTAGGCCTGTGCCTCTTCGATCTGTATCCTATTTTGTGCTAGCCATTTTTGGCACCTCGTTTAACTTATGTATGTTCTCAGATATTGTTGCTTCCACTGACTCATTTATATTCGAGCACTTGTATTCCAGCCCTCGAGGCCCATATCTTGTAATATGATGCTTGTATGACTTATTTGTATTTTAGAGTTGTGTTGTGATATCTTCCCGTGAGTTCCTGATCTTGATCGTACACGTTTGCGTGCATGATTAGTGTACGATTGAATCAGGGGCGTCACAAGTTGGTATCAGAGCTGACTGCCTGTAGGAATCCCCCTTCCAAACTCCTTGGCCGAAGTTGATTCTAGTCATTGCAATTTTTTTACTAACATGGCTGTCTGGCTTACGGGCCCACGTCGCCGTTGGGTGGTATTAGGATCTTTTATTCCCCATCTATACTCTGGGACTCGGATCTCTCCTCTAATTTGGTTAAATGATTTTACTAACACTAACTCTAGGTTCTCGTAACAACTTCCTCCTGGAGAGCCCCTTATTACAGATGATCGCCTGCTGCACCAAAAGATTCTGAAGATACTCTATGATGTTCTCTCGAGACTTTGTGCCATCGCTTTTGCAATTCCCTTCCATCGATAAACCCCCGTCGATAACCACGTACACTTTCCATTCATACAATCATTCCTCGCTGACCTTGTTATTACAAGATACGCTGAAATTCTTTCCATTGTTCCAAGAATACCTTGTGCCTACTGCCTTGCAGTTCTTTGCCACATGAATACCCCTACGGATAATTCCTCGCACTTACCGAGTATTCGCTCATCCCTTGTTGTTCATGTGTTTCACAAATGTATTCTAAATACTATTCAATCTTTCAAAAATCCTCAATAGCTTATTGCTCTTGAAATTCTTGCTTGCTTGCATTATGGTTAATTGCATAAGTATAGTAATCTTATTGGCATCCTTTGTCACTATCATTTTGAGTCCATTGAATCAATAAGTTGTGAGTGCCCGCAATCATCAATTGAATCCTAGAATTCATCCTTCCAGCTCACACGTCATTTTAATCATGGGCTAGATCTCGACCAATCAAATTGCCATGGATTACACCCCAAAGCATACTCAACTTATCCATCCTAAATCCGAGCGTTTGCTTCTGACCCGTCATTTTGGAAATCATAATCCATTTGTTATCTAAGCATCAGATTATTTAGATGCTCTATAATCCTATGCCTTGGCAATTTTCCTTCCTCTGATTGAGTACTGATAACCCACAAGTACAGGGGATCGCAACACTTTTTGAGGCTAGAGTATTCAGACCAAATCTATTGATTCGACACAAGGGGCCAAAGAATATTTGCAAGTATTATCAGCTGAGTTGTCAATCCAACCACACCTGGAGATTAATTATCTGCAGCAAAGTGATCAATAAAAAGTAGTATAATAGTTTTGATAGTAGTAGCGACAGTAGTAGTAACATTAACAGTGATAGCAATTATTTTGTAGCAAGTGCAATAGTAATAGCAACTGTAGTAACTTAGCAGAAACAATATAAGAGAAATTCCTAGGCATTGGATCGATGAATTCGTTGGATGATATTCATCATATAATAGTCATAACCTAGGGTGATATGGCACTAGCTCCAGTTCATAAATATAATGTAGGCATGTATTCCGTAAATAGTCATACACTTGCTTATGGAAATAACTTGCATGACATCTTTTGTCCTACCCTCCCGTGGCAGCGGGGTCCTGTTAGAAACTAAGGGATATTAAGGCCTCCTTTTAATAGGGAACCAGAACAAAGCATTAACACATAGTGAATACATGAACTCCGCAAACTACGGTCATCACCAGGAAGTGTCTCGACTATTGTCACTCTAGGTTTGCCGGATTATAAGACTTAGTAGGTGACTATAACTTGCAAGATCGGATCTAGAACATTGATGTAATGGTGATAATATAAACGGTTCAGATCTGAAATCATGGCACCCGGGCCCAAGGTGACAAGCATTAAGCATGGAAAAGTCATAGCAACATCAATATCAGAACATAATGGATACTAGGGATCAAGCCCTAACAAAACTAACACGATTACATGATGAATCTCATCCAACTCCTCACCGACCAACGAGCCTACGAAGGAATTACTCACTCCCGGCGGGGAGCATCATGGAATTGGCGATGGAGAAGGGTTGGTGATGATGAAGATCGAAGATCCCCCTCTCCGGAGCTCCAAACGGACTCCAGATCTGGCCTCCCGATAAAGAACATGAGGTGGTGGCAGCTCCGTCTCATGAAACACGATAATTCTTTCTCCCTGATTTTTTCTCCAAATATTTGATTTTATAGTATCAGGGTTGAAGTCTGTAGGGCCACTAGGTGGGGACAACCCACTTGGGCACGCATGGAGGGGGCTTGCCCTAGTGGGTTGTCCCCACCTAGTGGCCCTATAGACTTCAACCCTGATACTATAAAATCAAATATTTGGAGAAAAAATCAGGGAGAAAGAATTATCGCGTTTCATGAGACGGAGCTGCCACCACCTCATGCGCCCTAGTGGGTTGTGCCCACCCAGGTGCCCCCCTCCGGTGGTTCTTTGCTCCAAATATTCTTATTTATTGAATAAAAAATCCTCGCAATGTTTCATTCCAATCCGAGAACTTTTATTTCTGCACAAAAACAACACTGTCGGTGTCAAAACCGGCAAATCTCGGGTAGGGGCCCCCGAACTGTGCGTCTAAGGCGGATGGTAACAGGAGGCAGGGGACACGATGCTTTACCCAGGTTCGGGCCCTCTTGATGGAGATAAAACCCTACGTCCTGCTTGATTAATATTGATGATATGGGTAGTAGAAGAGTAGATCTACCACGAGATCAAAGAGGCTAAACCCTAGAAGCTAGCCTATGGTATGATTGTCTATTGTCCTACGGACTAAAACCCTCCGGTTTATATAGACACCGGAGAGGGTTAGGGTTACACAAGGCCGGTTACAAAGGAGGAGATACACATATCCGTATTGCCTAGCTTGCCTTCCACGCCAAGTAGATTCCCATCCGGACACGAGACGAAGTCTTCAATCTTGTATCTTCATAGTCTAACAGTCCGGCCAATGGATATAGTCCGGCTGTCCGGAGACCCCCTAAACCAGGACTCCCTCAGTAGACCCTGAAACAGGCTTTCAATGACGATGAGTCTGGCGCGCAGTATTGTCTTCGGCATTACAAGGCGGGTTCCTCCTCCGAATACACCACAGAAGAATTTGAATACAAGGATAGTGTCTGACCCTGCAAAATAAGTTCCACATACCACCGTAGAGAGAATAATATTTCCACAAATCCAATTTGCTGACTTGTTTGGCAACACGACATTATACCATGGCCCGGCGATTATTCAAACCGTTTCCTTAACTAGCCCCACATATAACGCAAGGCAATTTTTTGACACGTCTCGTCAAAGCAAAGATCGTGTCCCCTTATCAGGGGTTCTCATCAATACGGGTGTGGGTAACCCAACCGCGTCTAGGACTCCTAGATTATAGGCAAGTCCCAAACTGCCACGGAGAGGATGCTTGATATTCACCCTCTTTACAAAGGGCCAAGGCTTTTACCTTTTCCCTCCCGTGCTCAATCGAATCCTTCCCCCGCCTCGAGTTCTAACACCCAAAGCCCATGTCAGGTGCTCCGGACCTTCAATCATGTCCGGATCCAGCCTTCAAGGCCGATGGATGCCCTCCTCCGTTATAGAAGAAGACATCAAGAAGTTGAGGGAGCCAGATACCTGACCGCCGAGGTTTCGCATCGGCTGCCTGCCCGAGGGCAGGTCGTCCCTACCCCTGAACCCAACGAAGACGTCATGTTCATCTCCCACTTCCTCCGAGGTCTAGGCCTCGCTCTGGATCCCTTCGTAAGGGGTTTGATGTTCTATTATGGGCTAGACTTCCATGATCTAGCCCCAGACTCATTTCTCCACATCTCGACATTTATTGTCGTGTGTGAGGCCTTCCTCCGCATTACCCCTCACTTCGGCCTGTGGCTCAAGACCTTTGATGTGAAGCCGAAGGCAATCGAGGGACAACATGCAGCATGCGGAGGAGCATTAGTAAGCAAGATTGCAGGAGCTCCGTGGCCAAAGGGTTCCTTTCCAGAGGTGTCCGGATTATGGCAATGGGAGTAGTTTTACATCACAGCTCCCAGAAGTGCCAAGTGGGTGGCTGCCCCCACTTTCCGCTCGCCCCCCCCCCCCACCACAACTGATGTTATGGATTAGCAGGGGGCTGAGCTGGGGTCCGGCCAAGGACGTGCCTATACTGCAAAGCCGCATTCAAGATCTCTTCAAGGGAGATTTTAATTTGGTTATGGTAATGCAAGTCATGCTGGTTCGTCAAGTCCAGCCTTGCAAACGCCGTCCCCTTCTCTTGTGGGAGTTCAACCCAGAAGGACCGTGTGCTATTCAAAGTTTCCTCGGCCTGACGCACGAGGAGATGTACAAGTCATTCTTCGGACCTCAAACAGAGTGTCCGGATACTACGGAGGACGTGGGCCTCAGTAGCAACCGCGCCGCCGACCAAGTAAGTAATCCTCTAGCTGAACACACCGTCTTTTTATTTACCATGACGTCATTTCTGAGAAATCGCTGTTTGACTAGGACTGGCTGACAAAGGCGAAGATGATTCGGTGTTCGCCCCCCCTCCTTGAGGGTTTGGAAAATCCGTTACTAGAAAAGATGCTCGAGCTCGCACCTTGCCCGGAGCCCTTGAAGGAAGATAAAGGGGGAATAATGTGGGCGAAAGAGGGCCCCCATTGCTGCCAGTTCCAACCAAGGGAACGAGCGCCTCCATAAGGGAGGATAACCAAGGAGAAGACTCTGACCTTCTCTCGCTACGGGGGAGGAAGAGGACTGCCTCTAAGGATCCAGAAACCGAGGCTTCCAAACGGGAGAAGAAGTCTCCAACAGAGGGTCCTGCCTCGGGGGGTGGTCTTGCTGCACAAAGTCCGCGCGGGGATCAGCCCTCTAACGAGCCGTAAGTGATCAAAAATACTTTAATAGTGAAGATATACTACCTTTCCTCTAAGGAAAATAACCGAAGCATATATCTTGCAGTTCGGATCTTAGCCCTTCTTAGCTGAGCTCGTCTTCGGGGGATCTTCTTCCGAAGATGATGGGGAGCGAAACGCCTCCCTCGGACTCCCCCGCTCAAGAAGCCGGCGACCTTGAAGTGTCGTCACGGAGGGCCTCTCCGGATCCGGTGAGGCCAGAAGATAATCCCATAGTCACCCGAAGTCCCCAGCGTCCGGCTCTCGAAGAGAGCAAACAAAAGAGTCCGACACCATCTGGTATGCGGTCGGACGTTATGAGGGAGCTGTTGGAGCGAGCGGCCATCTCAGAAGAACATCGTTCGTTGATGGGTACGGTGATGGAAAGAATTTTGTCCGCCGAAAGCGGATTACATGAAGCCTTTACGAGTCTACTGACGGGCTTTGATGTACGTGAAATGATATACTTTTTGATAGTACCGCACATGTTAGGTGTGCCCTGTGTAGATATTAGCCCCTGAGACTCTGGTTGTCGTCGAGAACGGCGGCGAACAGAGGATCATAGTCCCAGGTAATAACCAGACTGCCTTTATGTGCAGGTGGTGGAAGCTCCGGTGGCAAGCCGGAATAATGAGTTTGCCGAACTAAAGCGGCAACTGGATGCGGCAGACGCCGACATCAAGCTTGTTAACAAGCGCCTTGATGAGTCACAGGGTAAGTAATGTTTTCTGGTGAATGTCACATAATAAGATCAGCATGATGCCAGTATCTTTAATATGTTGTGACTGTAGATGGAGCTGCCACCGTGGAGACCCTTCGGGCGGAACTTGCCCGAGCCAAGGAACAAGCAAGAGTTAGTAATGCGGCTGCTTTGAAGGCGGCCGAAGAGTTAAGAGCCGAGAAGGCTGCGCATTGTGAAAGCAAAGAGAAGATGGCCAAGATGGCCGTAAAATTAAAAGACACTACCGACCGTTGCCAGTTCCTTGAAGAAGAGAACCGAGTGAAGGCAACGGACCTTGAAAAGGCCACGATGGCGACCAAAGACACTCGCTCTGCTATGAGGGCGAAGAAGGAGGAGCTGCGTGAAGCCAGGGATATTGCGGCTGGGAAGCCCTTTTTGCTATAGAGGAAGTTCGGAGATCCGCGGTATGCCCCTCTGGATCGGCTGTGGAGTTCGTCAGACGCATATATGGACTTGGTAGCGAGCGCTGTCGATGCGGTCGAATACTTCCGAGATCAGACAGATCGTGAAGTGGACAAGCTGTTCTGGTCGCAATTTAACGTTCCAGAGCGTCCGCTTCCTTTGACTGATCAGCTAGCAGAATGGGCCGAACTTAATAGATTGTCCGGACTTGCCATGAGATCCATCGTAGATCATCTGTGGCCAGAGAAGCCAAAGCCGAACAGCTATTTCAGCTTAGTGCAACAGTTCCTTGGTGCGGTGCCGCGCATCAATGCGATGAAGAGGTCGGCGTGCGTAGAAGGCTCGCGCATGGCCTTTGCCCATGTCAAAGCATACTGGGCGGAGATGGATGCTACCACTTTTGCGGCGCAGGGTTCGGCCATAGGCCAAGTGGCTGCCGAGCACTATTTTGAAGAAGTTCTTGAGGGTGCTCATTTAATAGAGGCCCAGTGCTCGAAGAATATTATGTTTGAGTGACATGTATTCCCATTGTAAACACAATGTTTTTATGAAATGTAGTAAGGCTGTATTTATACTTTTGCCGGAAAGTAATATGATGCCTCCTGTGCGGCCGTTTATGTATATATGTATAGAACCTGAAAGATTGCAGTCGTCGGCTTCAACCCCCACGCATATAATGCGGAGGTGCTCGCAGAAAACGCGTGTTCACACTTAACCCAACGTCTTGGTCCTATTAAGGAGGTGATAGCGCAGCGAACGAGGCAACCGGACTATGATGCTTTAACACTTTCACTTAGCCATATGAGTTTGACGGTGGGGCTACTATATAGCCCCTGGTGGCTCTGCACTCTCCCGAACTCGGGGTGCATATATGCCTGGCTGGCAAACGGCCCTTCGTTTAAGCGGAGTAATTCTAACATTCTGACAGGTCATTGAGTGGTTGACCAGTCTCGAGCTATATGATGATAGTCAGTTTTCCGCTTTCTCTACTGAGGTGCTCGTCCGGATGAACCAGGGCACAATTGTAGTAGTTCTCCTAGTGCTGCCTTAGCCGATAGAACGGAACGTAAGGCACCAAAACACAGGAGCCGGCCAAACCCAACATTTGACCAAAGACATGATTCTGAGCTGATGCATATAAGGCCAAACTCACGACGCCGAACACTCCCTAAGGTATTCGGTCTTTATGGTATAAACCGGGCCTGAATAGTGCCCTTTGTAAGAAGCCCCTTGTGTCCAGGTACGTGCGTTATTCTAGCGTGGCCACATGCCAAGACGCCAGCATCCTTCTCAATTGTACTGAGAATCCGAGGGATGTGTATCAACAAGAGACAGTAAAAAAAGGTTTACGCAGGGTCTTAATCTAAAAATAATCCTTGGGGCGGGTCCCTGCTGCACGTTTGCGCCTATGTCTCTGTTGTGCCGTATCCTGGACGGGTGTAGCACGATGGTCATCTGTAAAAGAGAGGAACTTAGGTGAAAAAGTTGCCGTGCAAAAAGGTAGTTTTTAAAGAAACCATGTATAATTCAAGATGAGTAAAAATTGCCACTTGTCTGCGCGCGTTGAGCCCCTTGTATTTGTAATAGGGGTGTGGCCATTAATCCGGTGTGAATTACATATAGCTGGGCTGGACTCGTCTAACCGTGTCTATGGTCTTGACGACCTACCAAATGCTTTAGTTGGTGAGGCATTTTTTAGTGTGAGGCTGCCAAGGCAGTCGCGCTCTCTTTGGGGCGCAAAGATCGCTCAACATTTCCATTCACTATAATGATGCCACGTGGACCGGGCGTCTTGAGCGTGAGGGAAGCGTAATGCGGTATTGCATTAAAGCGAGTGAAAGCTTCACGTCCAAGTTGTGACGCCCGGATAATTAAGCTACAGTAACCCTCTGCTAAGGATGCCACGTCCCCTCGGTTACTGTTGATAAACTCAAGTTAGTTCAAAAACGATTCAAATTCAAATTTAAAATATAGGCAAACAGTAAAAGTTTTCAAGCATTAAAACTAAATTGTTCATCATGTGGCAAATAATCCCTAACAAATTGAGGTGAAGAAACCACATTCCTATAGAAAGTTTAGATGCATTTGAATAATTGAAAGAGTAGGTAAAACAATGAAATAAATGTCTTTTGCATTTTATAAAATAATAAACTGTTTATTTAGTTGCCCCTAAGTTAATGGGACAGTAGCATAATTATTAACTCTAAATAAGTGACTGCTTTTATAATTTATAAAACTAATACAACTGAGAAATTAAAGGAAAACAGAAAAGTAAATAAATAAAATAAAATAAAATACAAAAGAGAAAAACTAAACTAACAAAAAAACAAAGAGAAAGCCCCCCCCCCCCCCCCGCTGGGCCAAGTGGCCCAGCTGGCCTTCGCCGCCCGAACGGGCCGGCCCAACTGGCCCAGCCGGCCACACCTTATCCCCACACCCCCCGCAAACCCTAATCCCCAATCTCCCCCACTCCTCCCACTCTCCCCCCCTGATTGGATCGGGGGCTCGAAACGCCCCGACCCCGTCGCCTCAACGCCGCGCCAGCGCCTGCCCGACGCCGCCCTGTGCCCCGCCGCCACCCTGGCTCCGCAGGGTGTCGTGTTCGGGCCCCACGTCACCCGACGACCCTGCTGCGATGGACGAGCCGCCCGCCGGCCATGACCCCCCGCCCTTGCGCCTGTGCCACAGCCTCCTTCTCGCCTCGACGCCGCCGCCGCACACCGTCGCCGCTTCATCCCGCCACTGCTTTGCCGGAGCCGCCCACAGCCGTCGTCGCCTCCTCGTCCTCCTCCTCGAGCACGCTGCCGATTCCCTGCACCACAAGTGAGGCACTGCCTCTCCTCCTCTCTCCCCTGCTGTCGCTCGAGCTCGCTGGAGCCCGTAACCCCACGGCGCTGCACGCGTTCTGCCGTACCACCGCGTGCGGCCCCCCTCCCAACCGTGCCCGCGTCGCCCTGCTCCCGCTCACGACCACCGTCGCCCTGTGTCGTCCCACTGCGCCCCGCCACCGCCATCCGTCGCCGCCGTGCCCAGCACTACTGCAGCTCGCCGGACTCGCGGCTCCGCCCCGATTCCAGTCGCCCGCTGCTTCTCCTCGTGGGTGCGCGTCATCCCGCTCACCGTCTCTACTCGAGGTCACCCGCGGCGACCCCGTCGGCCACCGCGGCCATCTATGCCGGCCTCCCGCTCCAGTTCCACCCCTCCGCCGCCTTCCCTTGCCCTGGCTGCCGGCGTCGGCATGCGCCCTGCGCGCCCAGCCCCCTCGGGCTCGCGCTGGATAGCAAGGATCTCGCCCGTCACCGCTAAGCCCAGGGGGCCACAGACAACTGGGCCCGCCCCCCTGTACCTATGACAAACGGGGCCCACCCCTGGAACAAAAATGTTTTTTATAATAATAATTAAATTAATTATAAATAAATAAACAATAAATAAAAATATTAATTAATTAATTAATTAACTTATTTAATCCTAATTAGATTAGCCTAATTAACTAGTTTCACCTAATTAACTTTGATTAATTAACATAACTAATCTGATTAACTAAACTAATTAACCTGGTTAATTAGATAACAGACAATGACATGTGGGTCCCGCTGGACCCACCTGTCTGTTTGACTGGTCAACCGACCAGTTGACCTGCTGACATCACTCTGATGTCATGCTTGCGTCATCATTCACTGTTCTGGATAATGTTGGGTTTAAATAATTAATTAAAATTAGAAGATGATTTAAATCTTTAAAAAATCATATCTTTTAATCCGTAATTCGGATGAAAATACTTTATACATGAAAGTTGCTCAGAACGACGAGACGAATTTGAATACGCAGCCCGTTTATCCGCCGCGCATCCCTAGCATAGCAAACACGCAACTTTCCCCCTCCGGTTTGTCTGTCGATAACGCGAAACACCGGGGATACTTTCCCGGATGTTATTCCCCTTCACCGGTATCACCTAATACCACGTTAGGGCACCCCTAGCACCGTTACTTGTCTTGTCATGCATCGTTATGCATATGTTTGCATTATATTCATTGTTTCTTCCCCCCTCTTCTTCCGCTAGACACCGAGACCGACGCCGGTGCTACCCAGTACGACTACGGAGTTGACGACCCCTCTCACTTGCCAGAGCAACCAGGCAAGCCCCCCTTTGATCACCAGATATCGCCTACTCTTCTCTATACTGCTTGCATTAGAGTAGTGTAGCATGTTACTGCTTTCCGTTATTCCTATCCTAATGCATAGCCTATTCTTGCTACTACTGTTGATACCATTACCTGCTATCCTACTGCTTAGTATAGGATGCTAGTGTTCCATCAGTGGCCTTACACTCTTGTCCGTCTGCCATGCTATACTACTGGGCCGTGATCACTTCGGGAGGTGATCACGGGCATATACTATATACTTTACACAGTTACATTACTTATGATACTGTTCGGAGATGGGGGCTGAAGGGGCAGGTGGCTCCATCCAGGTAGTGGTGGGCCTGGGTTCCCGACGCCCCCCCGACTGTTACTTTGAGGCGGAGCGACAGGGCAGGTTGAGACCACCTAGGAGAGAGGTGGGCCTGGCCCTGGTCGGCGTTCGCAGATACTTAACACGTTTAACGAGATCTTGGTATTTGATCTGAGTCTGGCTACTGGCCTATACGCACTAACCATCTACGCGGGGACAGTTATGGGCACTCGACGTCGTGGTATCAGCCGAAGCCTTCGTGACGTCAGCAACGGAGCGGCGCGCGTTGGATTGGACTGGAACGCCTACTAGGCTAGGTCTGCTTCCGGCCGCCCACGCAACGTGCAGGTGTGCTAAGGGCGATGGGCCCAGACCCCTAGGCGCTTAGGTTTACACCGGCGTGCTGACCTCTCTGTTGGTCTAGGTGGGGCTGCGACGTGTTGATCTTCCGAGGCCGGGCATGACCCAGGAAAGTGTGTCCGGCCAAATGGGATCGAGCGTGTTGGGTTATGTGGTGCACCCCTGCAGGGAAGTTAATCTATTCGAATAGCCGTGATCTTCGGTAACAGGACGACTTGGAGTTGTACCTTGACCTTATGACAACTAGAACCAGATACTTAATAAAACACACCCTTCCAAGTGCCAGATACAACCGGTGATCGCTCTCTCACAGGGCGACGAGGGGAGGATCATCGGTTAGGATTATGCTATACGATGCTACTTGGAGGACTTCAGTCTACTCTCTTCTACATGCTGCAAGACGGAGGCTGCCAGAAGCGTAGTCTTTGAAAGGACTAGCTATCCCCCTCTTATTCTGGCATTCTGCAGTTCAGTCCACATATGATACCCTTATTCCATTTGATACCCATGCATATGTAGTGTAGTTCCTTGCTTGCGAGTACTTTGGATGAGTACTCACGGTTGCTTTCTCCCTCTTTTCCCCCTATCCCTTCTACCTGGTTGTCGCAACCAGATGTTGGAGCCCAGGAGCCAGACGCCACCTTCGACGACGACTCCTACTACACCGGAGGTGCCTACTACTACGTGATGTCCGCTAACGACGACCAGGAGTGGTTAGGAGGATCCCAGGCAGGAGGCCTGCGCCTCTTTCGATCTGTATCCCAGTTTGTGCTAGCCTTCTTAAGGCAGACTTGTTTAACTTATGTCTGTACTCAGATATTGTTACTTCCGCTGACTCGTCTATGATCGAGCTCTTGTATTCGAGCCCTCGAGGCCCCTGGCTTGTAATATGATGCTTGTATGACTTATTTTATTTGTAGAGTTGTGTTGTGATATCTACCCGTGAGTCCTTGATCTTGATCGTACACATTTGCGTGCATGATTAGTGTACGGTCAAATCGGGGGCGTAACAAGTTGGTATCAGAGCTGACTGCCTGTAGGAATCCCCCTTCCACACTCCTTGGCCAAAGTCGAGTCTAGTCATTACAAAAACTTTTACTAACATGGCTATGTGTCTTACGGGCCCACATCGCCATTGGGTGATATTAGGATCCTTTATTTCTCGTCTATGCTCTGGGACTCTAATCTCTCTTCTATTCGCGTTAAATGATTTTACGAACTCTGACTCTAGGATCTCGTAATTACTTCCTCCCGAAGAGCCCCTCACTCCAGATGATTGCATGGTGCGCCGAAGGATTCCGCGGCTACTCTCCGATGTTATCCTGAGAACTTTTGTTCATCGTGTTTGCATTTCCCCTTCCACCGTCAACCCTTATGGATAACTACTTGCAGTTGTTATTCTTACTTTCATCCCCAGTTGGTCTTGTTATTACAAGATACCCAGAAATACTCGTCGTTGTTTCGATAATCCTTTAAGCTTACTGCCTTGCTGTTCTTTGTCACCTGAATACCCCTATGGGTAATTGTCGCACTTATCGAGTATCCGCTCATCCCCCAGTTGTTCATGTGTTTCACAATGGTCTTCGAAATACTATTCGATCCTCCAAAAATCCTTAGTAGCTTATTGCTCTGCAATACTTGTCTGCTTGCATTATGGATGCTTTCCATATGTCTGACAATATTCATCAGTATCCTTAGAAACCGTCATTTTGATCCTATTGATTCAACATGAGTGCGAATGCACGCAATCATCAGTTGATCCTTTCAAATTATCTTTCTGGCTCAGACGTCATTTTTGAACATGAGCTTGTTCTCGACCACTCTGTTTGCCGTCAATTGTAACCTTAGGACTATTGAACTTATCCACCCTTGATCAGAGCGTCTGCTTCTGATCCTTCTATTTGGAAATCATAATTCCTTTGATATCTAAGCATCGAATCATTCAGGTGTTCTATAATCTGATGCCCTTGCATCCTTTCTTCAACTGATTGTGTGCCAATGCTCACATCAGCTCCTCTATGGACTGTCAGATCCTTTATTGGATTATTATTCGACAGTGTCCCCCTTAATCAATAACCTCGTGAGCCTTTCCTCTGATACATAATGCTTTTGGTAAATTGTATCCTCTGTTTTATCAACCATGCTCTGTTTTTGAGCTGGTGGTATTTACGATTGAAGCTTGTGGTATATGTTTCCATGATACCCTGACGGGTTGAACCTATGCCTTACTTAATCTGTGTGAACCCGAAAGTTTTCACGGGTCATACTCCTCTGGTAATTCACCAAGTAGGTTTTGACACTGAAATCATTTTTATCTAGAGCAGTGAATAAAAGGTTATGCATTGAAGAATGGGAGTCGACCTTGAACTTTGTGTTCATGCCCATGGACACGATGTAGATCTTATTGTTAAAGCTTCTCTTAAATTAAATTATTCCTTTGGTATAAGTTCATCTTATATCTGGGATCTGACCTTTTGCAATCGTGGTTCCGACCATGTTCTCCTTTAAATACCGTTTCGCGTGCAAGTTTAAGCGCTTGTCTTCTGTAGAGAAATACCGCAGTCCAACCTCTACTTTGATCTGTCATCAAGTATTACCCCCATTGGTATCTCGAGATTATCACGGAACTGCATAACTTCTTATGAGTTCTTCTTGAAGTATTATTTGACTTCCGCTGCACCATCATTTGACTTGATGTCATCGCCAACCGATTACATCTTCATGAAATCTCTCGACAATTGTGTCGTGGTCATCATCAACATCCTGAGCTCTTACAAGATATATATCGAATTCTTGATGAGAAATACCATCCTCGCCCCTCAATGGTTTGTGTTATCACCGACCACTTTATTGCCTTCCGTTCAACACAAACTTATTCGTGTTTTGTGTTATACCTTGAGATCCTTGCTATCCAGCATTTGTTCTTCTTTACCTTGGAATATTACCACCTTTTATGTCAAGAATGTCGTGGTAATTTTACCACCTCTTGAGAATTCTTGATATAGTAATATCTCTCGCCTTTTGCGTTCATTTCTTGGTCTCCGTGTTAATTCTAACCGGAATACCGACAAATGGTCTGCGATGTGTAAATTCTAAACTTCTAGCAACCCTATTGCTTTGAAGTTATTGGTCTACAGTTCCATTCTAAGTCTATTGCTTATTGAATCATCATTCGAACATTGATCGTGCTACCTAGTCCAGATTCCTGGGTGCACCCTTCTATCATTGTTCAGTTGTGTATGTTTCCCTCGAGCATACATCATTATATCATATGATCCGACAAATGATATTTCCTTGTTCACATAATTGTGGAAATCAATCCTTTGGAAATCTCGATGATTTGTTGCTGAGCCTATCAGCCACCTCATCCTGTCCTGGGTTTAATGATGAACTCCTTTTGCGGAACTCGCTTCCATAGTTCAATTCCCGAGAATCTTAAAATGTCATCTTGACAATTTGTGTTGCACTTTCTTCTCAGGTATCCTGAAATCTGAGTTATCCTAACACCATTCAGATCTGAATCTCAGTCAGATATGATGGTTGGAACATATTTTCAAGAGTTATAACATTGGTGTTTATGTGACCCAGTAAGGTGATATCGTGCCTAGCACACCTGCCCCGAGGCCCTATTGTTATAATTTCCTTTTTGGCAAGGTTAGTCATTCTTCCGTGAGGAAATCGTAAGACTTATTCTATAAGTTGTCCCTGATGGATCCATTGTGTTTCCAAAGTCTGATCTTCACCTGATGACCATGTCAATGCTATCTCATAGCATGTCTATGAGACTCCGATTCTCAACAAGAACATCTGAAGCCCAATGCTAAATGTTTCCTGCTCAGTTATCCAAACACCGCTGTATGTGTAATGTCATGAAATTCTCTCCCCTACCTAAAGAGTTTCCTACATTATATCCTGACATGGATATCATGCTCTGCTTGTCCTTGGGGAGGATATACCCTTGAAATATGTGTTTAAACACATTTTCCTTTCCATTGTTCTGTTAATCTGATGCTCACGTTTCCTTTACATTGGTTTGTTTAGCCTTTCCGGTGATCTATATGATCTAAGCAGCAATATTCTATTGCTTATGTAAACACATAGGTGCCCAACCGTGTCGGTAAGACCCTGTTACTATTGTTGATGACTTCCCGGTAGCCACCGATGGACGAGAACTTTGCCTATTGGTCCGCCTCGTATCAACGAGCAGGGAAAATGGTTCTCTTTGTCCCTCGCCCTTGGTACCGACGTTGTTGCTGACATAATCGACAGGTTACCCTCTGACATGCCTTGCTATCATGACCATGCAAGATGTCACCACTGCTCCTACTTTTAACCCACATGGTGGGCCCATAACCCACAGTTCCATAGGATCGAAACCTGACTCTCTTGTACACCCTGTTTCAAAGTTATCCCTTGCACTTGGTTTCGTGTGTAATTCGTGAGCCACCTTCCGAGTGATCTATTCTGGCATCACACACAATACATGATCCCATTGCTCTGAAACCTTTCACACTCTATTTCACGCAATGAAAGATTGCCTATCCGCCCGAAACTTTTCATGATACCTTCTTACTTCGCTCTCGATATTTTCTAAGGTTTCAATTCGAGAGTTACTTTCCGCCACCTTCGCTGATGTTATCTACCAGATAAGCAACACTACAGTGGCCGTTCTTCCGAAATGCCCCTTACCTATTCGTAAGTACGTTGGAGTTCCTGAGAAAAGGACGACATCACCATGATGACCTGAAAGCAGAGAAATGAAGACGTCAATGTAATGGATCGACCTCTTCAAGAAGAGCAACCAAGACTGAGAAGATTCGTTAGCATTTCGTCACCAGACCTTTCCCCCCTTAGTCCCCCTCTTAAATCTCGGGACGAGATTTCTTGTAGTGGAGGAGAATTGTGACGCCCGGATAATTAAGCTACAGTAACCCTCTACTAAGGATGCCACGTCCCCTCGGTTACTGTTGATAAACTCGAGTTAGTTCAAAAACGATTCAAATTCAAATTTAAAATATAGGCAAACAGTAAAAGTTTTCAAGCATTAAAACTAAGTTGTTCATCATGTGGCAAATAATCCCTAACAAATTGAGGTGAAGAAACCACATTCTTATAGAAAGTTTAGATGCATTTGAATAATTGAAACAGTAGGTAAAACAATGAAATAAATGTCTTTTGCATTTTATAAAATAATAAACTATTTATTTAGTTGCCCCTAAGTTAATGGGACAGTAGCATAATTATTAACTCTAAATTAGTGACTGCTTTTATAATTTATAAAACTAATACAACTGAGAAATTAAAGGAAAACAGAAAAGTAAATAAATAAAAGAAAATAAAATACAAAAGAGAAAAACTAAACTAACAAAAAAAACAAAGAGAAAGCCCCCCCCCCCCCCGCTGGGCCAAGTGGCCCAGCTGGCCTTCGCCGCCCGAACGGGCCGGCCCAACTGGCCCAGCCGGCCACACCTTATCCCCACACCCCCCGCAAACCCTAATCCCCAATCTCCCCCACTCCTCCCACTCCCCCCCCCCCGATTGGATCGGGGGCTCGAACCGCCCTGACCCCGTCGCCTCAACGCCGCGCCGGCGCCTGCCCGCCGCCGCCCTGTGCCCCGCCGCCACCCTGGCTCCGCAGGGTGTCGTGTTCGGGCCCCACGTCACCCGACGACCCTGCTGCGATGGACGAGCCGCCCGCCGGCGATGACCCCCCGCCCTCGCGCCTGTGCCACGGCCTCCTCCTCGCCTCGACGCCGCCGCCACACACCGTCGCCGCTTCATCCCGCCACTGCTTCACCGGAGCCGCCCACAGCCGTCGTCGCCTCCTCGTCCTCCTCCTCGAGCACGCTGCCGATTCCCTGCACCACAAGTGAGGCACTGCCTCTCCTCCTCTCTCGCCTGCTGTCACTCGAGCTCGCTGGAGCCCGTAACCCCACGGCGCTGCATGCGTTCTGCCGTGCCACCGCGCGCGGCCCCCCTCCCAACCGTGCCCACGTCGCCCTGCTCCCGCTCACGACCACCGTCACCCTGTGTCGTCCCACTGCGCCCCGCCACCGCCATCCGTCGTCGTTCGTGCCCAGCACTACTGCAGCTCGCCGGACTCGCGGCTCCGCCCCGATTCCAGTCGCCCGCTGCTTCTCCTCGCGCGTGCACGTCATCCCGCTCGCCGTCTCTACTCGAGGTCACCCGCGGCGACCCCGTCGGCCACCGCGGCCATCTACGCCGGCCTCCCGCTCCAGTTCCACCCCTCCGCCGCCTTCCCTTGCCCTGGCTGCCGGCGTCGGCATGCGTCGTGCGCGCCCAGCCCCCTCGGGCTCGCGCTGTTCGGGCGCCCCGCCCCTTTGCTCACCCGTAACCGCTAAGCCCAGGGGGCCACAGACAACTTGGACTGCCCCCCTGTACCTATGACAAACGGGGCCCACCCCTGGAACAAAAATGTTTTTTTATAATAATAATTAAATTAATTATAAATAAATAAACAATAAATAAAAATATTAATTAATTAATTAATTAACTTATTTAATCCTAATTAGATTAGCCTAATTAACTAGTTTCACCTAATTAACTTTGATTAATTAACATAACTAATCTGATTAACTAAACTAATTAACCTGGTTAATTAGATAACAGACAATGACATGTGGGTCCCACTGGACCCACCTGTCTGTTTGACTGGTCAAACGACCAGTTGACCTGCTGACATCACTCTGATGTCATGCTTGCATCATCATTCACTGTTCTGGATAATGTTGGGTTTAAATAAATAATTAAAATTAGAAAATGATTTAAATCTTTAGAAAATCATATCTTTTAATCTGTAATTCGGATGAAAATACTTTATACATGAAAGTTGCTCAGAACGACGAGACGAATTTGAATACGCTGCCCGTTTATCCTCCGCGCATCCCTAGCATAGCGAACACGCAACTTTCCCCCTCCGGTTCGTCTGTCCGATAATGCGAAACACCGGGGATACTTTCCCGGATGTTATTTCCCTTCACCGGTATCACCTAATACCACGTTAGGGCACCCCTAGCACCGTTACTTGTCTTGGCATGCATCGTTATGCATCTGTTTGCATTATATTCATTGTTTCTTCCCCCCTCTTCTTCCGATAGACACCGAGACCGACGCTGCTGCTACCCAGTACGACTACGGAGTTGACGACCCCTCTCACTTGCCAGAGCAAACAGGCAAGCCCCCCCTTTGATCACCAGATATCGCCTACTCTTCTCTATACTGCTTGCATTAGAGTAGTGTAGCATGTTACTGCTTTCCGTTATTCCTATCCTGATGCATAGCCTATTCTTGCTACTACTGTTGATACCATTACCTGCTATCCTACTGCTTAGTATAGGATGCTAGTGTTCCATCAGTGGCCTTACACTCTTGTCCGTCTGCCATGCTATACTACTGGGCCGTGATCACTTCGGGAGGTGATCACGGGCATATACTATATACTTTACACAGTTACATTACTTATGATACTGTTCGGAGATGGGGGCTGAAGGGGCAGGTGGCTCCATCCAGGTAGTGGTGGGCCTGGGTTCCCGACGCCCCCCCCCCGACTGTTACTTTGAGGCGGAGCGACAGGGCAGGTTGAGACCACCTAGGAGAGAGGTGGGCCTGGCCCTGGTCGGCGTTCGTAGATACTTAACACGTTTAACAAGATCTTGGTATTTGATCTGAGTCTGGCTATTGGCCTATACGCACTAACCATCTACGCGGGGACAGTTATGTGCACTCGACGTCGTGGTATCAGCCGAAGCCTTCGTGACGTCAGCAATGGAGCGGCGCGCGCTGGATTGGACTGGAACGCCTACTAGGCTAGGTCTGCTTCCGGCCGCCCACGCAACGTGCAGGTGTGCTAAGGGCGATGGGCCCAGACCCCTAGGCGCTTAGGTTTACACCGGCGTGCTGACCTCTCTGTTGGTCTAGGTGGGGCTGCGACGTGTTGATCTTCCGAGGCCGGGCATGACCCAGGAAAGTGTGTCCGGCCAAATGGGATCGAGCGTGTTGGTTTATGTGGTGCACCCCTGCAGGGAAGTTAATCTATTCGAATAGCCGTGATCTTCGGTAACATGACGACTTGGAGTTGTACCTTGACCTTATGACAACTAGAACCGGATACTTAATAAAACACACCCTTCCAAGTGCCAGATACAACCGGTGATCGCTCTCTCATAGGGCGACGAGGGGAGGATCATCGGTTAGGATTATGCTATACGATGCTACTTGGAGGACTTCAGTCTACTCTCTTCTACATGCTGCAAGACGGAGGCTGCTAGAAGCGTAGTCTTTGAAAGGACTAGCTATCCCCCTCTTATTCTGGCATTCTGCAGTTCAGTCCACATATGATACCCTTATTCCATTTGATACCCATGCATATGTAGTGTAGTTCCTTGCTTGTGAGTACTTTGGATGAGTACTCACGGTTGCTTTCTCCCTCTTTTCCCCCTATCCCTTCTACCTGGTTGTCGCAACCAGATGTTGGAGCCCAGGAGCCAGACGCCACCTTCGACGACGACTCCTACTATACCGGAGGTGCCTACTACTACGTGATGTCCGCTGACGACGACCAGGAGTGGTTAGGAGGATCCCAGGCAGGAGGCCTGCGCCTCTTTCGATCTGTATCCCAGTTTGTGCTAGCCTTCTTAAGGCAGACTTGTTTAACTTATGTCTGTACTCAGATATTGTTGCTTCCGCTGACTCGTCTATGATCGAGCTCTTGTATTCGAGCCCTCGAGGCCCCTGGCTTGTAATATGATGCTTGTATGACTTATTTTATTTGTAGAGTTGTGTTGTGATATCTACCCGTGAGTCCTTGATCTTGATCGTACACATTTGCGTGCATGATTAGTGTACGGTCAAATCGGGGGCGTAACACAAGTAGTGCTTGACAGCCACTTTGGAATGGAGCAATGTGGAATGTTAAATGTTCGCTACGGAAGTTATCGGGGAAGCCGAATATAACCTTTAGTAGCAGGGAGCCCGTGCAATGAGCCCCTGGGCCTGGCGTTACTCCTTTAAAGGTAGTATTGCTATGGCAAATTTTTGTTGGGTCTATCCCCATTTCGCGGATTGTATCCTGGTATATCAGGTTTAAACTGCTGCCACTGTCCATCAGAACTCATGTGAAGTGGTATCCGTCAACTATTGGGTCTAATACCAGGGCAGCCCATCCTGCACGCCAGATACTTGCTGAGTAATCACGATGGTCGAAAGTGATCGGTTGAGACGACCAGTGGCAGGACTCCGCGGTGATAGGCCATTGGGCATATTTTTCTGGGGGTGCCGCTTTGTTTCTCCCCTTGATCACGTGTAACACGTTTACTGTTTTGACTTCTGGTGGAAATTTCTTTTGTTCCCCAGTGTCTTGCTTGAGAGGCTCATCCTCGTCTTCGCTTGGTGTATCCTCCCCCTTGTGTACGGTGTTGAGCTTGCCGGACTGCTTGAAGACCCAACATTCTCTGTGGGTATGATTAGCGGGTTTACCAGGGGTGCTATGGATCTGACATACTTGGTCCAGAATTTTGTTTAGGCTGGACAGTTCGTCTCTGGCGCCTTTAGAGGGCGGCTTTTGCTGACCTGGCCGAGAGCTTCTGAATCCGGCGTTTACTGTCGTGCTCTTCGTGCTGTCTTCTTTATTCTGGCGTTTGTTATTGTTGTTGCGCCGTGATTTCCCGTTTCCATCTCTAACTTCGGATGTACTGGGGTCGCTGATGCTGCATCTGGCTAGCCAGCTATCCTCACCCGCGCAAAAGCGGGTCTTGAGGCTTGTTAATGCTGCCATTGTTCTCAACTTTTCTTGGCCGAGGTGTCTGGCAAGCCATTGGTCACGGACGCTATGCTTAAAAGCTGCCAAGGCTTCGGCGTTCGGACAGTCGACTATTTGGTTCTTTTTAGTAAGAAACCTGTTCCAAAGCTTTCGGGATGACTCTTCGGGCTGTTGAGTTATGTGACTCAAATCGTCCGCGTCCGTAGGTCGGACTTAAGTCCCTTGAAAATTTGCCCGAAAAGCATCTTCGAGCTCTTACCAGCTTCCAATGGAGCTTTCGGGGAGGCTCTTAAGCCAGCGCCGAGCTGGCCCTTTGAATTTGATGGGTAAATACTTAATGGCGTGGAGATCATCTCCTCGAGCCATATGGATATGGAGGATATAGTCCTCAATCCAGACCCCAGGGTCTGTTGTTCTGTCGTATGCCTCTATATTTACGGGTTTGAATCCCTCTGGAAATTCATGGTCCAGCACCTCATCGGTGAAACATAGGGGGTGTGCGACACCCCTGTATCTAGGTGTACCGCGTTGTTCGGATGTTTGTTGTGTTGCATTGTATGCTGGAGCGCGCTTACGTGATCCGTCCTTTTGATGCGAGTCCTCGCGTGGATCGCGTATTGGCTTATGTGCGGCGTTGTTTGCCGCTCTATGTTGGCCGTGAGGTCGCCTATCCGGCCAGATGGCTGTTTTGATTTTTGGTTATGGGGGATCTAAGGCCTCCTCATCGAATTCAGGTAGCAACTTCCGCTTCGGGTAGCTCTTGGTGGGGCGATTACCGCCGTACTTCGCTGCTGTGTTGAGTACTTTGCTCCATCTAATTTGGAGTGTGTCTTGCGCAGCCTTGAGCCTTTGCTTCTGCTTTTTTAGACTCCTCGCAGTGACAACGAGCCTTTGATGGGCATTCTGTTGCTCCGGGTGTCTGTCCGGTGTGACGTCATCTAGACTATGATCTTTGACAGAGTCGGGTTGTTCGGCTTGATTCTCCGTGTTGCCGTGGTCCGGCAATGGTCCCCCCTACTCTAATGCTGGGTCCGTATGATTGTTGTTTCTACCGAGGCGGGATTTGGGGCGGCGCTGCCACCGCCGTTTTGACTGCTTCTCGAGGGAACAACCCTTCGTTGCGTCCTTCCGTTCCTCGTCGTCGTTTTCTTTTGGTGTGTCCACCATGTATACGTCATGTGGTGAAGTGGGCGTCCAGTGCCCTGTGGGAAGTGGTTCCTATTCGTCTCCTGCATCGTCGTCCATACCGTCGATGTCTTTGGAGTCAGAGTCGAGCATGTCGGTTAATTCATCGACAGTGGCTATTAAGTGGGTGGTGGGTGGGCGGCGAATTTCTTCATCATCCGCATCCCAATCCTGCCGAGCATAGTTCGGCCAGGATTCTCCTGACAAGGAGAGAGACTTTAATGAATTCAGTATATCGCCGAAGGGCGAGTGCTGAAAGATATCCGCGGAGGTAAACTCCATGATTGGCGCCCAACCGGATTCAATAGGAACGGGCGCAGGCGGTTCGGAGTCCGTGGCCGGAGAAGGATCCGACAGTTTAACAACACGGCTCTCGTGCAAGGTAAGGTCGATGTTCGGCTCGATCACCGCTAAGGGTAAGGCCTCCGTGGTGGGGTCCATCCACCCGTCTGCGGAAGGTGCAACTGGCTCCGAATTGAGGGTCAGAGCGGCTGCCGGTGCGATCTCCTTAACACTGTCCGATGGTAGAGCTAAATCGTACTCATCGTGACCGCGTGACGCACAAGGCAGAAGCTCGAATCCTTCTAAGATCAAGTCTCCGCGGATATCGGCCATGTAGTTTAAGCTTCCAAACCTGACTTGGTGGCCAGGGGCGTAACTTTCAATCTGCTCCAGATGGCCAAGCGAATTGGCCCGCAGTGCAAAGCCGCCGAACACGAAGATCTGTCCGGGGAGAAAAGTCTCACCCTGGACTGCATCGCTATCGATGATAGTAGGAGCCATCAAGCCTAACGGCGACGACACAGAGGAACTCTTAATGAAAGCACCAATGTCGGTGTCAAAACCGGCGGATCTCGGGTAGGGGGTCCCGAACTGTGCATCTAAGGCGGATGGTAACAGGAGGCAGGGGACACGATGTTTCACCCAGGTTCGGGCCCTCTTGATGGAGGTAAAACCCTACGTCCTGCTTGATTAATATTGATGATATGGGTAGTACAAGAGTAGATCTACCACGAGATCAGAGAGGCTAAACCCTAGAAGCTAGCCTATGGTATGATTGTCTATTGTCCTACGGACTAAAACCTCCGGTTTATATAGACACCGGAGAGGGTTAGGGTTACACAAGGTCGGTTACAAAGGAGGAGATACACATATCCGTATTGCCTAGCATGCCTTCCACGCCAAGTAGAGTCCCATCCGGACACGAGATGAAGTCTTCAATCTTGTATCTTCATAGTCTAACAGTCCGGCCAATGGATATAGTCCGGCTGTCCGGAGACCCCCTAATCCAGGACTCCCTCAAACACCGTGGTAGCTCTGCTAAAAGCAACGTCAGTCCGAGTTAGTTTCATTCAAATCATGCAAATTAGAGTCCAAAACAAGAGGAAAAGCTTTAGGAAAAGTAGATATGACGAAGACGTATCAACTCCCCCAAGCTTAAACCTTTGGTTGTCCTCAAGCAATTCAGTTGATAAACTGAAAGTGAAAAAAAAACTTTTATGAACTCTTTTGCTCTTGTTTACATAAATAAGCTTAAGTAGCACACAGGTTTTCAGCCAAGATTATAACTAACCATGTCGACAATAACTCTTAAAAATTATATTAACTCATAATAATGACATAATCAGCTAGCGAGCAATAATAATATATCTCAAACAACAACACATTGTCAAAACAACCATGATATAATATGACAATAGTGGTATCTCACTAGCCCTTTCTGAGACCGCAAAACATAAATGCAGAGCACCTCCAAAGTTCAAGCAGCGACTAAACATTGTAATTCATGGTAGAAAAGACCCAGTCATGATGCACCCAACATTAGCTACACACAATGCATGAGGATGACAATAGTGCTCTCAGGTTCTGGCGCTTATTTGAGAAGGTGATGACACAACATAAAAGTAAATAGATAGCCCCTTCACAGAGGGAAGCAGTGATTTGCAGCGGTGCTAGAGCTCAAGTTTTTGAAACAGAGGTAAATGAAATTTTGAGAAATGCACCCTTCTTGCTTACTTCGCGACCATTAGTTATCGGTATCTTCCATGCTCAACACATTAGTGGCGGTTCCCAAGTGATAAAAGTAAAGGTTTATTCCCCCTCCACCAACAATCATACTCCATGGCTTGTCCGAAAGAACGGGTGTCGTCCATACCAACAACAGTCCCAGGGGAGTTTTGTTTAATTATTTGCAATTCCAGTTCAGGACTGGGAATCCCTATTACCGCCCCTCTCGTGCAAGGAAGAGTGAATAAACACTCATCATGAGAATAACCCACTTAGCATGGAAGATACTGACCACCTCTTGTCGCTCTATGAACAATCCAGGCACTCAAAAAGGATATTTATTTGAAGTTTTTAGAGGTGGCACATGCAAATTTACTTAGGACGGTAGCGTAATACCACATATAGGTAGGTATGGTGTACTCATCTGGAATAGCTTGGGTTTTAGGTTTTTGATGCACAAGAAGAATTCCCTCTTGGTACAGGTGAAGGCTAGCAAATAGGTTGAGAAGCGGCCAGCTAGAGAGCGAAAACGGTCATGAACATGCATTATGTTGGGGAACACAGTATTTCAAAAAAATTCCTATGATCACACAAGATCTATCTAGGAGATGCATAGCAACGAGAGGGGAGAGTGTGTCTATGTACCCCCGTAGATGGAAAGCGGAAACGTTTAGTAACACGGTTCATGTAGTCGAACGTCTTCGTGATGCAACCGATCCAAGTAACGAACGTACATCACCTCCGCGACCTGCAAACGTTCAGCTCGGTGACGTCCCTCAAACTCTTGATCTAGTTGAGGCCGAGCGAGATTTACGTCAGCACGACGGCATGGTGACGGTGATGATGAAGTTACCGTCACAGGGCTTCTCCTAAGCACTACGACGATATGACCGAGGTGTGTAATTGTGGAGGGGGGCACCGCACACGGCTAAAAGATCAACTTGTGTCTATGGGGTGCCTCCTGGCCACATATATAAAAGAGGGGAGCGAAGAGGTGGCCGGCCCAAGGGGGCGCGCAAGGTGTGGGGAATCCTACTAGGACTACCTAGTCCAAGTAGGATTCCCCTCCTCTTTCCTATTCCTAGTCGGAGAAGGAGGGAAGGAGGAGGAGGAGGAGAGAAGGAAAGGCGGGGGGGGGGGGGAGGGCGCCCCCAACCCTAGTCTAATTCGGATTGGGCTAGGGGGCACGCGACACTCCCTGGTCGGCCTCCTCTCTTCCACCACTTGGCCTATGAGGACCAATAACTTCCCCGGGGGGGGGGGGGTCGGTAACCCCGGTACTCCAAAACGACCTGAACCATTCTGGTGTCCGAATGTAACCTTCCAATATATGAATCTTTATGTCTCGACCATTTCGAGACTCCTCTTCATGTCCGTGATCTCATCCGGGACTCCGAACAAACTTCGGTACAACAAATCACATAACTCATAATACAAATCGTCATCGAACGTTAAGCGTGCGGACCCTACGGGTTTGAGAACTATGTAGACATGACCGAGACACATCTCCGGTCAATTACCAATAGTGGAACCTGGATGCTCATATTGGCTCCAACATATTCTACGAAGATCTTTATCGGTTAAACCGCATAACAACATACGTTGTTCCCTTTGTCATCGGTATGTTGCTTGCCCGAGATTCGATCGTCGGTATCATCATACCTAGTTCAATATCGTCACCATCAAGTCTCTTTACTCATTCCGTAATGCATCACCCGGTAACTAACTCATTAGTCACATTGCCTGCAAGGCTTATAGTGATGAGCATTATTGAGAGGGCCCAGAGATACCTCTCCAATAGACGGAGTGACAAATCCTAATCTTGATCTATGCCAGCTCAACAAACACCATCAGAGACACCTATAGAGCATCTTTATAACCACCCAGTTATGTTGTGACATTTGATAGCACACAAGGTGTTCCTCCGGTATTCGGGAGTTGCATAATCTCATGGTCAGAGGAACATGTATAAGTCATGAAGAAAGCAATAACAGAAAAACTAAATGATCATTATGCTAAGCTAACGAATGGGTCTTGTACATCACATCATTCTCTAATGATGTGATCCCGTTCATCAAATGACAACACATTTCTATGGCTAGGAAACTTAACCATCTTTGATTAATGAGCTAGTCAAGTAGAGGCATACTAGGGACACTCTGTTTGTCTATGTATCCACACATGTACTAAGTTTCCGGTTAATACAATTCTAGCATGAATAATAAACATTTATCATGATATAAGGAAATATAAATAACAACTTTATTATTGTCTCTAGGGAATATTTCCTTCAGTCTCCCACTTGCACTAGAGTTAATAATCTAGATTACATAGTAATGATTCTAACACCCACGGAGTCTTGGTGCTGATCATGTTTTGCTCGTGAGAGAGGCTTAGTCAACGGGTCTGCAACATTCAGACCCGTATGTATTTTGCAAATCTCTATGTCTCCCTCCTTGACTTAATCACGGATGGAATTGAAGCGTCTCTTGATGTACTTGGTTCTCTTGTGAAATCTGGATTCCTTTGCCAAGGCAATTGCACCAGTATTGTCACAAAAGATTTTCATTGGAACCGATGCACTAGGTATGACACCTAGATCGGATATGAACGACACCTAGATCGGATATGAACTCCTTCATGCAGACTCCTTCATTTGTGCTTTGATGTCTACTACAAAACCTTCTTCTTGTAGACGTTGTTGGGCCTCCAAGTGCAGAGGTTTGTAGGACAATAGCAAATTTCCCTCAAGTGGATGACCTAAGGTTTATCAATCCGTAGGAGGCGTAGGATGAAGATGGTCTCTCTCGAGCAACCCTGCAACCAAATAACAAAGAGTCTCTTGTGTCCCCAACACACCCAATACAATGATAAATTGTATAGGTGCACTAGTTCGGCGAAGAGATGGTGATACAAGTGGTATACGGATGGTAGATAAAGGTTTTTGTAATCTGAAAATATAAAAACAGCAAGGTAGCAAGTGATAAAAGTGAGCATAAATGGTATTGCAATGATAGGAAACAAGGCCTAGGGTTCATACTTTCACTAGTGCAAGTCCTCTCAACAATAATAACATAATTGGATCACATAACTATCCCTCAACATGCAACAAAGAGTCACTCTAAAGTCACTAATAGCAGAGAAAAAATGAAGTGATTATGGTAGGGTACGAAACCACCTCAAAGTTATTCTTTCCAATCAATCCGTTGGGCTATTCCTATAAGTGTCACAAACAACCCTAGAGTTCATACTAGAATAACACCTTAAGACCCAAATCAACCAAAACCTTAATGTCACCTAGATACTCCAATTTCACCTCAAGTATCTGTGGGTATGATTATACGATATGCATCACACAATCTCAGATTCATCTATTCAACCAACACATAGAACCTCAAAGAGTGGCCCAAAGTTTCTACCGGAGAATCACGACGAAAACGTGTGCCAACCCCTATGCAAAGGTTCATGGGCAGAACCAGCAAGTTGATCACCAAAACATACATCAAGTGAATCACGTGGTATCCCATTGTCACCATAGATATGCACGACAAGACATACATCAAGTGTTCTCAAATCCTTAAAGACTCAATCCGATAAGATAACTTCAAAGGGGAAACTCAATCCATTACAAGACTGTAGAGGGGGAGAAGAAACATAAGATCCAACTATGATAGCAAAGCTCGTGATACACCAGGATCGTGCCAAATCAAGAACACGAGTGAGAGAGAGAGAGAGATCAAACACATAGCTGCTGGTACATAGCCTCAGCCCCGAGGGAGAACTAGTCCCTCCTCGTCATGGAGAGCACCGGGATGATGAAGATGGCCACCAGAGAGGGATTGCCCCCTCCAGCAGGGTGCCGGAACAGATCTAGATTGGCTTTCAGTGGCTACGGAGGCTTCTGGCGGCGGAACTCCCGATCTATTGTCCTCCCCAATCATTTTAGGGTATATGGAGATATATAGGCGGAAGAAGTATGTCAGGGGAGCCGCGAGGGGCCCACGAGGGTGGAGGGCGCGCCCAGGGGGGTGGGCGCCCCCCCTTCCTCGTGGCTTCCTTGAAGCTTCCTTGACGTGGACTCTAAGTCTCCTGGGTTGCTTTCCTTCGAAAAGTAAGTTCCGTGAAGTTTCGGGTCAATTGGACTCCATTTGATTTTCCTTTTCTGTGGTACTCTAAAACAAGGAAAAAACATAAACTAGCACTGGGCTCTGGGTTAATAGGTTAGTCCCAAAAATAATATGAAAGTGTATAATAAAGCCCATAAACATCCAAAACAGAAGATAATATAGCATGGAGCAATCAAAAATTATAGATACGTATCAAGCATCCCCAAGCTTAATTCCTGCTCGTCCTCGAGTAGGTAAATGATAAAAAACAGAATTTTTGATGCGTAGTGCTACTTGGCATAATTTTAATGTAATTCTTCTAAATTGTGGTATGAATATTCAGATCGGGAAGATTTAAGACAAAAGTTCATATTGACATAAAAATAATAATACTTCAAGCATACGAACTAAGCAATTATGTCTTCTCAAAATAACATGGCCAAAGAAAGTTCATCCCTACAAAATCATATAGTTTAGTCATGCTCCATTTTCGTCACACAAGAATGCTCTCATCATGCACAACCCCGATGACAAGCCAAGCAATTGTTTCATACTTTAGTAATCTCAAACTCATAAACCTTCACGCAATACATGAGCGCGAGCCATGGACAAAGCACTATGGGTGGAATAGAATAATGAGGGGGTTATGTGGAGAAGACAAAAAGGAGAAAGTCTCACATCAATTAGGCTAATCAATGGGCTATGGACATGCCCACCGATTGATGTTAATGCAAGGAGTAGGGATTGCCATGCAACGGATGCACTAGAGCTATAAATGTATGAAAGCTCAACAAAAGAAACTATGTGGGTGTGCATCCAGCTTGCTTTCTCATGAAGACCTAGGGCACTTGAGGAGTCCCATTGTTGGAATATACAAGACAAGTTCTATAATGAAAATTCCCACTAGTATATGAAAGTGACAAAACAAGAGACTCTCTATCATGAAGATTATGGTGCTACTTTCAAGCACAAGTGTGGCAAAGGATAGTAACATTGTCCCTTCTCTCTTTTTCTCTCATTTTTTTGGGACTTCTCTTTTTTATGGCCTTTCTCCCCCTTTTTTGGGCCTTCTCTTTTTTATGGCCTTTCGCTTTTTTTGGGCCTTATCTTTTTTATGGCCTTTCTCTTTTTTATTCCTCACTTGGGACAATGCTCTAGCAAATTATGATCATCACACTTCTATTTATTTACAACTCAATGATTACAACTCGATACTAGAACAAAGTATGACTCTATATGAATGCCTCCGGCGGTGTACCAGGAATGCAATGAACCAAGAGTGACATGTATGAAAGAATGATGAACGATGGCTTTGCCACAAATACTATGTCAACTACATGATCATGCTAAGCAATATGACAATGATGAATGTGTCATGATAAATGGAATGGTGGAAAGTTTCTTGGCAATATATCTCGGAATGGCTATGGAAATGCCATAATAGGTAGGTATGGTGGCTATTTTGAGGAAGATATAAGGAGGTTTATTTGTGACAGAGTGTATCATATCACGGGATTTGGATGCACCGGTGAAGTTTGCACCAACTCTCAAGGTGAGAAAGGGCAATGCATGGTACTGAAGAGGCTAGCAATGATGGAAGGGTGAGAGTGCGTATAATCCATGGACTCAACATTAGTCATAAAGAACTCACATACTTATTGCAAAAATCTACAAGTCATCAAAAACCTCGGCACTACGCGCATGCTCCTAGGGGGGTAGATTGGTAAGAAAAGACCATCACTCGTCCCCGACCGCCACTCATAGGGAAGACAATCAAATAACACCTCATGTTTCAAATTTGTTACATAACGTTTACCATGCGTGCATGCTACGGGACTTGCAAACTTCAACACAAGTATTCCTCAAATTCACAACTACTCAACTAGCATGACTTTGATATTATTACCTCCATATCTCAAAACAATCATCAAGTATCAAACTTCTCTTAGTATTCAATGCACTTATATGAAAGTTCTTATTATATCCCTCTTGGATGCCCATCATATTCGGACTAGTTTCATAACCAAAGAAAATTACCATGCTATTCTAAAGACTCTAAAAATAATATAAGTGAAGCATGAGAGTTCATCTATCTCTACAAAATAAAACCACTACCGTGCTCTAAAAGGATATAAGTGAAGCACTAGAGCAGATGACAAACTACTCTGAAAGATATAAGTGAAGATCAATGAGTAGTCGAATAATTATGCAACTATGTGAAGACTCTCTAAAATTTAATAATTTAAGATCTTGGTATTTTATTCAAACAGCAAGAAAAACAAAAGTTAATAAAATGACGCTCCAAGCAAAACACATATCATGTGGCGAATAAAAATATAGCTCCAAGTAAAGTTACCGATGAACGAAGACGAAAGAGGGATTGCCTTCCGGGGCATCCCCAAGCTTAGGATTTTGGTTGTACTTGAATATTACCTTGGGGTGCCTTGGGAATACCCAAGTTAGGCTCTTGCCACTCCTTATTCCATAGTCCATCGAATCTTTACCCAAAACTTGAAAACTTCACAACACAAAACTTAACAGAAAACTCCTAAGCTCCGTTAGCAAAAGAAAACAAAACACCACTTCAAGGTACTGTAATGAACTCATTCTTTATTTATATTGGTGTTAAAACTACTGTATTACAACTTCTCTATGGTTTATAAACTCTTTTACTAGCCATAGATTCATTAAAATAAGCAAACAACACATAGAAAACAGAATCTGTCAAAAACAGAACAGTCTGTAGTAATCTGTATCAAACGTATACTTATGTAACTCATAAAATTCAAAAATAAATATCTGGACGTGAGGAGTTTATCTATTAATCGTCTTCAAAAAGAATTAACTAAATATCACTCTCCAAATAAAAATGGCAGCAATTCTTGTGAGCGCTAAAGTTTCTATTTTTTACAGCATGATCAACAAGACTTTCCCCAAGTCTTCCCAAAGGTTCTACTTGGCACAAACACTAATTAAAACCATAAAACCACATATAAACAGAGGCTAGATGAATTATTTATTACTAAACAGGAGCAAAACGCAAGGAACAAAAATAAAATTGGTTTGCCTCCCAACAAGCGCTATCGTTTAATGCCCCTAGCTAGGCATGATGATTTCAATGATGCTCACATAAAAGATAAGAATTGTAACATAAAGAGAGCATCATGAAGAATATGACTAGCACATTTAAGCCTAACCCACTTCCTATGCATAGGGATTTTGTGAGCAAACAACTTGTGAGAACAAGAATCAACTAGCATAGGAGGGCAAAACAAGCATAACTTCAAAACTTTAAACACATAGAGAGGAAACTTGATATTATTGCAATTCCTACAAGCATATATTCCTCCCTCATAATAATTTTCAGTGGCATCATGAATGAATTCAACAATATAACCAGCACCTAAAGCATTCTTTTCATGATCTACGAGCATAAAAATTTTATTACTCTCCACACAAGCAAATTCTTCTCATGAATAATAGTGGGAGCAAACTCAACAAAATAATTATCATGTGAGGCATAATCCAATTGAAAACTAAAATCATGATGACAAGTTTCATGGATATCATTATTCTTTATAGCATACAAGTGATCACAATAATCATCATAGATAGCAACTTTGTTCTCATAATCAATTGGAACCTCTTCCGGAATAGTGGATTCATCACAAAATAAAGTCATGACCTCTCCAAAACCAATTTCATCAATATAATCATCATAAATAGGAGGCATGCTTTCATCATAATAAATTTGCTCATCAAAACTTGGGGGGACAAAAAAATATCATCTTCATCAAACATTGCTTCCCCAAGCTTGTGGCTTTGCATATCACTAGCATCATGGATATTCAAGGAATTCATACTAAAAACATTGCAATCATGCTCATCATTCAAATATTTAGTGCCAAACATTTTAATGCATTCTTCTTCTAACACTTTGGCACAATTTTCCTTTCCATCATACTCACAAAATATATTAAAAAGATGAAGCGTATGGGGCAAACTCAATTCCTTATATTTTTTTGTAGTTTTCTTTTATAAACTAAACTAGTGCTAAAACAAGAAACTAAAAGATTCGATTGCAAGATCTAAAGATATACCTTCAAGCACTCACCTCCCCGGCAACGGTGCCAGAAAAGAGCTTGATGTCTATTACACAACCTTCTTCTTGTAGACGTTTTTGGGCCTCCAAGTGCAGAGGTTTGGAGGATAGTAGCAAATTTCCCCCAAGTGGATGACCTAAGGTTTATCAATCCGTAGGAGGCGTAGGATGAAGATGGTCTCTCTCAAGCAACCCTGCAACCAAACAACAAAGATTCTCTTGTGTCCCCAACACACCCAATACAATGGTAAATTGTATAGGTGCACTAGTTCGGTGACGAGATGGTGATACAAGTGGTATATGGATGGTAGATAAAGGTTTTTGTAATCTGAAAATATAAAAGCAGCAAGGTAGCAAGTGATAAAAGTGAGCATAAATGGTATTGCAATGATAGGAAACAAGGCCTAGGGTTCATACTTTCACTAGTGCAAGTCCTCTCAACAATAATAACATAATTGGATCACATAACTATCCCTTAACATGCAAGAAAGAGTCACTCCAAAGTCACTAATAGCGGAGAACAAACGAAGAGATCATGGTAGGGTACGAAACCACCTCAAAGTTATTATTTCCAATCAATCCGTTGGGCTATTCCTATAAGTGTCACAAACAGCCCTAGAGTTCGTACTAGAATAACACCTTAAGACACAAATCAACCAAAACCCTAATGTCACCTCAAGTATCCGTGGGTATGATTATACGATATGCATCACACAATCTCAGATTCATCTATTCAACCAACACATAGAACCTCAAAGAGTGCCCCAAAGTTTCTACCAGAGAATCACGACGAAAACGTGTGCCAACCCCTATGCATAGGTTCATGGGCAGAACCCGCAAGTTGATCACCAAAACATACATCAAGTGAATCACGTGGTATCCCATTGTCACCACAGATACGCATGGCAAGACATACATCAAGTGTTCTCAAATCTTTAAAGACTCAATCCGATAAGATAACTTCAAAGGGGAAACTCAATCCATTACAAGAGAGTAGAGGGGGAGAAGAAACATCAGATCCAACTATAATAGCAAAGTTCGAGATACATCAAGATCGTGCCAAATCAAGAACACGAGAGAGAGAGAGAGAGATCAAACACATAGCTACTGGTACATACCCTTGCTACCTCTTGAGCATGTGTTGGTTTTCCTCGAAGAGGAAGGAATGATGCAGCAAAGTAGCGTAAGTATTTCCCTCGGTTTTTGATAACCAAGGTATCAATCCAGTAGGAGGCTACGCGTGAGTCCCTCGTACCTGCACAAAACAAATAAATCCTCGCAACCAACACAATTAGGGGTTGTGAATCCCTACTCGGCCACTTACGAGAGTGAGATCTGATAGATATGATAAGATAATATTTTTGGTATTTTCATGATAAAGATGCAAAGTAAAATAAAAGCAAAGTAAAAGCAGAAGGAAATAACTGAGTATTGGTAGATTAATATGATGAAGATAGACCCCGGGGGCTATAGGCTTCACTAGTGGCTTCTCTCGAGAGCATAAGTATTCTACGATGGGTGAACAAATTACTGTTGAGCAATTGACAGAATTGAGCATGGTTATGAGAATATCTTGGTATGATCATATATATAGGCAACACGTCTGAGACAAGTAGACCGACTCCTGCCTGCATCTACTACTATTACTCCACTCATCGACCGCTATCCAGCATGCATCTAGAGTATTAAGTTAATGAAAACAGAGTAACGCCTTAAGCAAGATGACATGATGTAGAGGGATAAACTCATGCAATATGATGAAAACCCCATCTTGTTATCCTCGATGGCAACAATACAATACGTGCCTTGCTGCCCCTACTATCACTGGGAAAGGACACCGCAAGATTGAACCCAAAGCTAAGCACTTCTCCCGTTGCAAGAAAGATCAATCTAGTATGCCAAACAAACCGATAGTTCGAAGAGACTATCAAAGATAACCAATCATAGATAAAAGAATTTAGAGAAGATTCAAATATTGTATGTTCATTGATAGACTTGATCATAAACCCACAATTCATCGGTCTCAACAAACACACCGCAAAAAGAAGAATACATCGAATAGATCTCCACAAGAGAGGGGGGAAACTTTGTATTGAGATCCAAAAAGAGAGAAGAAGCCATCAAGATACTAACTATGGACCCATAGGTCTGAAGTAAACTACTCACACTTCATCGGAGAGGCTATGGTGTTGATTGATACGTCTCCGTCGTATCTACTTTTCCAAACACTTTTGCCCTTGTTTTGGACTCTAACTTGTATGATTTGAATGGAACTAACCCGGACCGACGCTATTTTCAGCAGAATTGCCATGATGTTGTTTTATGTGCAGAAAACAAATATTCTCGGAATGACCTGAAACTCCACGGAACGTCTTAGAAAAAACAATAAAAAATCCTCGCCAAAGATGAAGACCAAGGGGCCCACACCCTTCTCACGAGGGTGGGGGGCGCGCCCCCTACCTCGTGGGCCCCCTGGAAACCCTCTGACGCCAACTCCAACTCTATATATTCGCTTTCGGAGAGAAAAAATCAGAGAGAAGAAATCATCGTGTTTTATGATACGGAGCCGCCGCCAAGCCCTAAAACCTCTCGGGAGGGCTGATCTGGAGTCCGTGCGGGGCCCCTGAGAGGGGGATTCGTCGCCATTGTCATCATCAACCATCCTCCATCACCAATTTCATGATGCTCACCGCCGTGCGTGAGTAATTCCATCGTAGGCTTGCTGGATGGTGATGGGTTGGATGAGATTTATCATGTAATCAGTTAGTTTTGTTAGGGTTTGATCCCTAGTATCCATTATGTTCTGAGATTGATGTTGTTATGACTTTGCTATGCTTAATGCTTGTCACTAGGGCCCGAGTGCCATGATTTCAGATCTGAACCTATTATGTTTTCATGAATATATGTGAGTTCTTGATCCCATTGCAAGTCTATAGTCACCTACTATGTGTTATGATCCGGCAACCCCGAAGTGACAATAATCGGGACCACTCCCGGTGATGACCATAGTTTGAGGAGTTCATGTATTCACTATGTGCTAATGCTTTGTTCCGGTTCTCTATTAAAAGGAGGCCTTAATATCCCTAAGTTTCCAATAGGACCCCGCTGCCACGGGAGGGTAGGACAAAAGATGTCATGCAAGTTCTTTTCCATAAGCACGTATGACTATATACGGAATACATGCCTACATTACATTGATGAATTGGAGCTAGTTCTGTGTCACCCTATGTTATGACTGTTACATGATGAACCGCATCCGGCATAATTATCCATCACTGATCCGGTGCCTACGAGTTTTCCATATACTGGTTTACGCTTATTTACTTTCCGCTGCTACTGTTACAATCACTACAAAATACCAAAAACATTACTTTTGCTGTCTTTACTTTTGTTGCCTCTACCACCATTATCATATTAGTTTGCTACTAAACACTTTGCTGCAGATACTAAGTTTCCAGGTGTGGTTGAATTGACAACTCAGCAGCTATTACTTGAGAATATTCCTTGGCTCCCCTTGTGTCGAATCAATAATTTGGGTTAAATACTCTACCCCCGAAAGCTGTCGCGATCCCCTATACTTGTGGGTTATCAAGACTAATTTTTGGCGCTGTTGCCAGGGAGCATAGCTCTATTCTTTGAGTCACTTGGGATTTATATCAGCTTATCATTATGAAGAACTTGAGAGATCCAAAAACCAAGATCTATCCCTCAACTATGAGGGGAGGTAAGGAACTGCCATCTAGCTCTGCATTAGATTCACCTTCTATTATGAGTAAGCTAGCGACACCTACACCTGCTTCTACTATTTGTTCTGATATGGCGCATGTTATTGATGATGCCACTTTTGCTATGCTTGATACTTATGATGAAACTTCTTCTATGCCTGATACTACTGTGCCCCTTGGTGAATTTCTTGATGAACAAATTGCTAGGGCTAGAGAAAAAGAAATTATTGAATCTAAATACGATGATAGTAGTGATGATGAAAATATGCGTGTTATCCCTGAGGGCTATCTTTTTGATATGGAATCTTCTGCCTCTATTTTTGCTTGCAAAGATAGATATGAGCTTAAGAGGTTATTAATTAAATGAAACAAAGAATCACTTAGGGATAAAATGAGACCCGACCCTGCTTTTGCTACTTCACCTATATGTGTTCCTGATAAGGATTATGAATTCTCTGTTGATCCTGGTATAATTACTTTGGTTGAATCTGATCCGTTTTATGGCTATGAATCTGAAACTGTTGTGGCACATCTTAGTAAGTTAAATGATATAACTGCCCTGTTTACTAATGATGAGAGATCGCGTTACTTTTATATACTCAAAATATTTCCGTTCTCATTAAAGGGTGATGCTAAGATATGGTTTAATTCTCTTGATCCTGGTTGTGTGCGTAGTCCCCAGGATATGATTTATTACTTCTCTGCTAAATATTTCCCTGCTCATAAGAAACAAGCTGCTTTGAGGGAAATATACAACTTTGTGCAAATTAAAGAAGAGAGTCTCCCACAAGCTTGGGGGAGGCTTCTCAAGTTACTTAATGCTTTGCCTGATCATCCTCTTAAGAAACCCGAAATACTTGATATCTTTTATAATGGACTAACCGATGCTTCTAGAGATTACCTGGATAGTTGTGCTGGTTCTCTTTTCAGGGAAAGAACACCGGATGAAGCTGAAATCTTATTGAATAATATGTTGACAAATGAAAATAATTGGGCACCTCCTGAGCCACCTCCTGAGCCAGCTCCTTCTCCAATTATTGAGTCTATTCCTAAACCAACTCCGAAGAAGAGAGGTGTACTATTTCTCAGTCCCGAAGATATGCAAGAGGCAAAGAAATCTATGAAAGAGAAAGGTATTAAAGCTGAAGACGTTAAGAATTTACCACCTATTGAAGAAATACATGGTCTTAATATACCGCCTGTTGAAGAAACTTATGATCTCAATTCTTTATTTATTGAAAAACCTCCTGACCCCGATATCCCAACACAGGTAGTAAAGGTAAATTCTCTCTCTATATATGATAAAGCTGAAGTCCCTCCTACTAAAATTGCTAGTCAGTGCTTGGATGAGTTTGATAACTTTATGTATAAGCAAGACGACTTCAATGCTTATTTTGGTAGACAATTAAAAGAAAGTGCTTATATGATTAGACGCTTGGGTGATTACATGGCTGATATTAAAAATGAACTTAAACTTGTTAGCAAACATGCTTCTATGGTTACCACTCAAGTAGAACAAGTGCTTAAAGCTCAAAAAGAAGTGCTTGATGAAATGAATAGTAAGAAAAATGATTATGCTGTTAGAGTGGCTACTAGAACTGGTAGAATGACTTAGGAACCTTTGTATCCTGAAGGCCACCCTAAGAGAATCGAGCAAGATTCTCAGAGAAATAAAATTGACGTTCCTAGTTCTTCTAAAAAGAAGAAAAAGAAAAATGATAGAACTGTGCGAACTTCTAGTGAACCTATTGCTAAACCACCTAATAATCCAAATGATATCTCTATGTCTGATGCTGAAACACAATCTGGTAATGAACATGAACCTAATGAAAATGTTAATGATGATGTTCATGATGATGCTCAACCTAGTAAGGACAATGATGTGGAAATTGAACCTGATGTTGATCTTGATAACCCACAATCAAAGAATCAACATTGTGATAAAAGAGACTTTGTTGCTAGGAAACATGGTAAAGAAAGGGAACCTTGGGTTTAGAAACCCATGACTTTTCCTGCAAAACCATCCAAGAAAAAGGATGATGAGGATTTTGAGCGCTTTGCTGAAATGATTAGGCCTATCTTTTTGCGTATGCAATTAACTGATGTGCTCAAAACAAATCCGTATGCTAAATATATGAAAGATATCATTACTAATAAAAGAAAGATATCGGAAGCTAAGATTTCCACCATGCTTGCTAATTATACTTTTAAGGGTGGAATACCAAAGAATCTTGGAGATCCCGGAGTACCTACTATACCTTGCTCCATTAAAAGAAATTATATTAAAACTGCTTTATGTGATCTTGGAGCCGGTGTTAGTGTTATGCCTCTCTCTTTATATCGTAGACTTGACTTGAATAAGCTGACACCTATCGAAATATCTTTGCAAGTGGCTGATAAATCAACTGCTATACCTATCGGTATTTGTGAGGGTGTGCCTGTTGTGGTTGCAAATGTTACTATTTTAACGGACTTTGTTATTCTTGATATTCCGAGGATGATAGTATGTCTATTATTCTTGGAAGACCTTTTCTTAATACTGCAGGGGCTGTTATTGATTGCAACAAAGGCAATGCCACTTTTCATGTTAATGGTAATGAGCATACGGTACACTTTCCGAGGAAACAACCTCAAGTTCATGGTATCAATTCTATCGGAAAAATTCCATTGATTATATTTGGAGGTTTTGAATTTCCTCTTCCTACTGTCAAGAAGAAATATGATATACTTATTATAGGGGATGTACATGTCCCTGTTGAGGTAACTTAGTGTTATTCGAAATTTCTCCGGTTCCATGATTATCGGAATGAGTTTGTTAACAAGACATTATCAACCTTGTTAGTGGATTCTTTTTTATGAGCATGAGATGGATGAAACTAGAAGCACAAACTTCTGTACCCTCTCTATACTTTCTGTTAATTAGTAGAAATAAAGTAAAAATAGTATTTTTCTGTCTATTTCCTAACTTATCTGTGCAATATAAACATATCCCGAAAATATAATTCCTCAGAATGACATGCCAATTTAATATGATTTTTCGGGAATATTTGAGGATTTACTGTGCAAAAATTAGCGCGGGAGGAGCTGCCACCTGGCAACGAGGGTGGTGGGCGCGCCCCCTGCCTCGTGGGCCCATGGTGGACCTCCTCCACTTATCCTAGCACCCATCTTCTTCCTCTGTCTCACACAAACCTGAAAAACCAACTCAAGCACGAGTTCCAACCACTTTTGCTGTGATTTTCGATCTCCTTGCTCAAAGCAGCTCTCGCAAAACTGCTTGGGGAGATTGTTCCTTGGTATGTGACTCCTCCATTGGTCAAATTAGTTTTTGTTCTAGTGCTTTATTGTTTGCAAATTTTTGCTGCATAGGTGACCATGTTCTTGAGCTTGCATGTCAAATTTATATGGTTCCAAGTAGTTCTAATGCTTGATATAGGCTCTAGGCACTTGTAGGAGTAGTTGCTATCAGTTTTATTGAAGTTGGTTCACTTTTGTTTGAAGTTACTAAAAATTTCAGAATATAATGAGGAGATTCTTGAGGGGCTCATCGAGCCAAAGCTCGAAGGGAAAGGCACCGAAGCCTAAGTATAATTTGCCACGCACCGCGTAGGTTCGGGCGTGTGAATGGCCTTCCGAGGATTTCTTGAGAGCAGCCGATATATATGAAGATTTTCATGAATTGGCTCACAATGCAGGCCTCACCGCTTTCCTCCACGACCAATGTGACCAGTATCTCTTACTCACAAATACCTTTGTGCAAAACTTTCATTTTCATTCTAGGAACTCACCACCCATGGTGGAGTTTCATTTATATGATGAGCATAAGGAGATGTCACTTTATGATTTCTGTCGGATTTGTTTACTCCCTTTTGAGGGCAAGACAGAAGAACCACATCATGATGATGTGGAGGGATTTATTAATAATATCACTGTAGGAGAAACCAGGAAGGTTTCCGATGCACGAATCACTAGCATACATTTTCCTGTTTTACGTTACTTTGCATTATTTGCTAGTCAGTGTTTAATTGGACGCGGAAATTGTGGAAACCTTAGTATCCCTGATATAATTATTCTACTCCAAGGTTTATATAGTGATAACACTTTTAGTATGGGCATTATTATTGCTAGACGGTTAAATATGAACCGTACTAAGGGCCCCATCTTTGGAGGCATCTATGCTACACGCCTAGCCGCGCATTTTAACATACCTATTAGGCATGCTGAGAAGGAAGAAAAGGTGCTGCCCTGTGTTTATCTAGATCATAAAAGTATGGTGGCACATGATTTTATTGTTAAGAATAGGGCAGGAGAGCTTAAATATCAATTGTTCTTTAATAAACATCATCCTGAGACTATTACCTTGCCTGCTCCTTCTTTGTTTGATTTGACTGCAGGCACATACCTTGTTCCGTTGACGGCTATTCATGCCTATCGGAACCCTGCACCAGTCGAGGATCCAGAACCGGAACCACAATTTGATCCTTCACGACAGTCTAACTATCAGTGGGATCCGGAGATGATTGCCAGCCAGTGGCAATCGGAGCCTTCTTCTTCCTCATCACAGTATGACCCCAACAACTATTATTATGGATATCCGCCAGGCCAGCCGTGGCCATAGACCAACTTAGGCCAAAAGCCTAAGCTTGGGGGAGTACATATTTCTCACTGACATTACATTTATGTTCACACACACTCATTGCTAGATGTTGGTGCTCATACTTTTTCACTGTAATATCCATGCTAGTTTATTTTCTTTTTCCTGCTTCCTTCTTGTGTGTTTGTTAAACCTTAAGAAAAACCAAAAAAATTAGTAGTAGTTTATTTTTCTGCTGTAGTAGTAATAATTAAAAAGAAAACCCAAAAATATTTCCCGTTCTTCCTTTGCTTGTTGGGATCTTTCCCGTGTAAATATATTTTATTTCTTTTCTTTTCTTTGGGGGTCAGTAGGAGAAGACCATAATTAAATTGTTGAAGCGGCTCTTATATGCATTATTGTTGAATTATTATTCACACCGTTCGGTTGTGCAAGTGAAAGGCAATTATGATGATATATGATGGACTGACTGAGATGAGAAAAGCTGGTATGAACTCGACCTCTTTTGTTTTTGTAAATATGATGAGTCCCTCGTTCTTGATTCAGCTTATTATGAATAAACATGTTTGCAATGACAATTAGAGATCGTAGTTGCTTGTGCCATGCTTGATTAGCTATAAGTTATAATGATTTACCTTGTGTGCCAACATGCTATTGAGATGGTTATGTTGTGGTATGATGGGGTGGTATCCTCCTTTGAATGATTTAAGTGACTTGAGTTGGCACATGTTCACGCATGTAGTTGAAACAAATCAACATAGCCTTCACGATATTTATGTTCATGGTGGATTATATCCTACTCATACTTGCATCCAATGTTTATTAATTTTAATGCATGTACATGGCTGTTGTCGCTCTCTAGTTGGTCGCTTCCCAGTCTTTTGCTAGCCTTCACTTGTACTAAGTAGGAATACTGCTTGTGCATCCAATCCCTGAAACCCCAAAGTTATTCCAGATGAGTCCACTATACCTTCCTATATGCGGTATCTACCTGCCGTTCCAAGTAAATTTGTCTGTGCCAAACTCTAAACCTTCAAATAAACATTCTGTTTTGTATGCTCGCATAGCTCATGTATCAACCAAGGCTGTCCTTATCTTCTGTGTTAGGCGGGCTCAAGAGGAGTGGACTCCGCTCCTCACTCACGAGAAAATGGCTGGTCACCGGGATGCTCAGTACCATGCTTTATGCAAACCAAATCAAAATTAATTGCAAACAAAACTCCCCCTGGGACCTGATGTATGTTGGAGGCACTCGTTGTTTCGAGCAAGCCATGGATTGATGTTTGTTGGTGGAGGGGGAGTATAAACTTTACCATTCTGTTTGGGAACGGCCTATAATGTGTTTAGCATGGAAGATATCGCCATCTCTTAGTTGTTATGTTGACAATGAAAGTATACCGCTCAAAATACAATTTATCTCTATTGCAAAACCGAGCTCTGGCACCTCTACAAATCCCTGCTTCCCTCTGCGAAGGGCCTATCCATTTACTTTTATGTTGAGTCATCACTCTCTTTTTAAAAAGCACTAGCTGGAGAGCACAACTGTCATTTGCATTCATCACTATGAATTTATGTTGGGTGTGACTATGATTGGATCTCCTTTACCATGAATTACAATGTCTAGTCAATCCTTGATCTTTAAAGGTGCTCTGCATTTATGTTTTGCGGTCTCAGAAAGGGCTAGCGAGATACCATCTTATTATATCATATTATGATTGTTTTGAGAAAGTGTTGTCATCCGAGATTTATTATTATGACTTGCTAGTTGATTATGCTATTGATATGAGTAATTATGAGACCTGAGAATTATTGCAAATGTGGTTAGTTATGATCTATGTTGAAAACTTGAATGCTGGCTTGACATAGTTACAACAACAAGAGCAAACAGAGTTTGTAAAAGTTTTTCTTTCTTTCTTTCAGTTTGTCAACTGATTTGCTTGAGGACAAGCAAGGGTTTAAGCTTGGGGGAGTTGATACGTCTCCGTCGTATCTACTTTTCCAAACACTTTTGCCCTTGTTTTGGACTCTAACTTGTATGATTTGAATGGAACTAACCCGGACCGACGCTGTTTTCAGCAGAATTGCCATGACGTTGTTTTATGTGCAGAAAACAAATATTCTCGGAATGACCTGAAACTCCACGGAACGTCTTAGAAAAAAAATTAAAAAATCCTCGCCAAAGATGAAGACCAAGGGGCCCACACCCTTCTCACGAGGGTGGGGGACGCGCCCCCCTAGGGCGCGCCCCCTACCTCGTGGGCCCCCTGGAAACCCTCTGACGCCAACTCCAACTCTATATATTCGCTTTCGGAGAGAAAAAATCAGAGAGAAGAAATCATCGTGTTTTACGATACGGAGCCGCCGCCAAGCCCTAAAACCTCTCGGGAGGGCTGATCTGGAGTCCGTGCGGGGCCCCGGAGAGTGGGATTCGTCGCCATTGTCATCATCAACCATCCTCCATCACCAATTTCATGATGCTCACAGCCGTGCGTGAGTAATTCCATCGTAGGCTTGCTGGATTGTGATGGGTTGGATGAGATTTATCATGTAATTAGTTAGTTTTGTTAGGGTTTGATCCCTAGTATCCATTATGTTCTGAGATTGATGTTGTTATGACTTCGCTATGCTTAATGCTTGTCACTAGGGCCTAAGTGCCATGATTTCAGATCTGAACCTATTATGTTTTCATGAATATATGTGAGCTCTTGATCCCATCTTGCAAGTCTATAGTCACCTACTATGTGTTATGATCCGGCAACCCCGAAGTGACAATAATCGGGACCACTCCCGGTGATGACCATAGTTTGAGGAGTTCATGTATTCACTATGTGCTAATGCTTTGTTCCGGCTCTCTATTAAAAGGAGGCCTTAATATCCCTTAGTTTCCAATAGGACCCCGCTGCCACGGGAGGGTAGGACAAAAGATGTCATGCAAGTTCTTTTCCATAAGCACATATCACTATATACGGAATACATGCCTACATTACATTGATGAATTGGAGCTAGTTTTGTGTCACCCTATGTTATGACTGTTACATGATGAACCGCATCCGACATAATTATCCATCACTGATCCGGTGCCTACAAGTTTTCCATATACTGGTTTACGCTTATTTACTTTCCAGCTGCTACTGTTACAATCACTACAAAATACCAAAAACATTACTTTTCCTGTCTTTAATTTTGTTGCCTCTACCACCATTAACATATTAGTTTGCTACTAAACACTTTGCTGCAGATACTAAGTTTCCAGGTGTGGTTGAATTGACAACTCAGCTGCTAATACTTGAGAATATTCTTTGGCTCCCCTTGTGTCGAATCAATAAATTTGGGTTGAATACTCTACCCTCGAAAGCTGTTGCGATCCCCTATACCTGTGGGTTATCATTGATGTAGAAGCCCTCTGTGATCGATACCCCTTTCGGCGAAGCTCCGGAACAGGCCCCAAGATGGGATCTTGTGGATACAGAAAGTTGCGGCGGTGGAATTAGGTTTTGGCTCCGTATCTGATCATTTGGGGGTACGTAGTTATATATAGGAGGAAGGAGTACGTCGGTGGAGCAACAGGGGGCCCACGAGGGTGGAGGGCGCGCCTGGTGGGGGTAGGCGCGCCCCTACCTCGTGGCTTCCTCTTTTGTGTCTTGACGTAGGGTCCAAGTCTCCTGGGTCTTGTTCGTTGAGAAAATCACGTTCCCGAAGGTTTCATTCCGTTTGGACTCCGTTTGATATTCCTTTTCTTCGAAACCCTAAAACAGGCAAAAAATAGCAATTTTGGGCTGGGCCTCCGGTTTATAGGTTAGTCCCAAAAATAATGTATAAGTGGATAATAAAGCCCAATAATGTCCAAAACAGTAGATAATATAGCATGGAGCAATCAAAAACTAGAGATACGTTGGAGACATATCAACCCTTAGCCCCGAGGGAGAACTACTCCCTCCTCGTCATGGAGAGCACCGGGATGATGAATATGGCCACCGGAGAGGGATTTCCCCCTTCGACAGGGTGCCGAAACGGGTCTAGATTGGCTTTTCGTGGCTATAGAGGCTTCTGGCGGCGGAACTCCCAATCTATTGTCCTCCCGATCGTTTTAGGGTATATGGAGATATATAGGCGGAAGAAGTACATCAGGGGAGCCACGAGGGGCCCACGAGGGTGGAGGGCGCGCCCAAGGGGGTGGGCACGCCCCCCTACCTCGTGGCTTCCTCGAAGCTTCCTTGACGTGGACTCCAAGTCTCCCGGGTTGCTTTCCTTCCAAAAATAAGTTTCATGAACTTTCAGGTCAATTGGACTCCATTTGATTTTCCTTTTCTACGATACTCGAAAACAAGGAAAAAACAGAAACTGACACTGGGCTCTGGGTTAATAGGTTAGTCCCAAAAATATTATAAAAGTGTATAATAAAGCCCATAAACATCCAAAACAGAAGATAATATAGCATGTAGCAATAAAAAATTATAGATACGTTGGAGACGTATCATGCTTCCGAAGCAGCTATGTACTCCGCTTCACACGCAGATCCCGCCATGATGCTTTGCTTGGAACTGCACCAACTGACAGCTCCACCATCCAATATAAATATGTATCCGGTTTGTGACTTAGAGTCATCCAAATCAGTGTCAAAGCTTGCATCGACGTAACTATTTACGACGAGCTCTTTGTCACCTCCATAAACGAGAAACATATCCTTAGTCATTTTTAGGTATTTCAGGATGTTCTTGACCGTTGTCCAGTGATCCACTCCTGAATTACTTTGGTACCTCCTTGCTAAACTAATATCAAGGCACACATATGGTCTGGTACACAACGTTGTATACATGATAGAACCTATGGTTGAGGCACAGGGAATGACTTTCATTTTCTCTCTGTCTTCTCAAGTGGTTGGGCATTGAGTCTGACTCAACTTCACACCTTGTAACACAGGCAAGAACCCTTTCTTTTCTTGATCCATTTTGAACTTCTTCAAAACTTTATCAAGGTATGTGCTTTGTGAAAGTCCAATTAAGTGTCTTGATCTATCTCTATAGATCTTGATGCCCAATATATAAGCAGCTTCACCGAGGTATTTCATTGAGAAATTATTATTCAAGTATCCTTTTATGCTATTCAGAAATTCAGTATCATTTCTGATCAACAATATGTCATCCACATATAATATGAGAAACGCTACAGAGCTCCCACTCACTTTCTTGTAAATACGGGCTTCTCCAAAATTTGTATAAAACCATATGCTTTGATCACACTATCAAAGCGTATATTCCAACTCCGAGATGCTTGCACCAGTCCATAAATGGATCACTAGAGCTTGCATACTTTATTAGAACCTTTTTGATCGGCAAAACCTTCTGGTTGCATCATATACAGCTCTTCTTTAAGATATCCATTAAGGAATGCAGTTTTGACATCCGTTTGCCAAATTTCATAATCATAAAATTTAGCAATTGCTAACATGATTCGGACAGACTTAAGCATCGCTACGGGAGAGAAGGTCTCATCGTAGTCAACTCCTTGAACTTGTCGAAAACCTTTCACAACAAATCGAGCTTTGTAGACAGTAACATTACCGTCAGCGTCAGTCTTCTTCTTGAAGATCCTTTTATTCTCTATGGCTTGCCGATCATCGGGCAAGTCAACCAAAGTCCATACTTTGTTCTCATACATGGATCCCATCTCAGATTTCATGGCCTCAAGCTATTTCACAGAATCTGGGCTCATCATCACTTCCTCATTGTTCGTAGGTTCGTCGTGGTCAAGTAACATGACCCGCAGAATAGGATTACCGTACCACTCTAGTGCAGATCTTACTCTGGTTGACCTACGAGGTTCAATAGTAACTTGATCAAAAGTTTCATGATCATCATCATTAGCTTCCTCACTAATTGGTGTAGGAATCACTGGAACTGATTTCTGCGATGGACAACTTTCCAATAAGGGAGAAGGTACAATTAGCTCATCAAGTTCTACTTTCCCTCCCACTCACTTCTTTCGAGAGAAACTCCTTCTCTAGAAAATATCCATTCTTAGCCAACGAATATCTTGCCTTCGGGTCTTTGATAGAACATGTACCCAACAGTCTCCTTTGGGTATCCTATGAAGACACATTTCTCTGATTTGGGTTTGATCTGATCATGTTGAAGCTTTTTCACATAAGCATCGCAGCCCCAAACTTTAAGAAATGACAACTTGGATTTCTTGCCAAACCACAGTTCATATGGTGTCGTCTCAACGGATTTTGATGGTGCCCTATTTAACGTGAATGCATCCGTTTCTAAAGCATACCCCAAAACATAGCATTAAATCAGTAAGAGACATCATAGATCGCACCATATCTAATAAAGTGCGGTTATGATGTTCGGAGACACCATTACGATGTGGTGTTCCAGGTGGCGTGAGTTGCGAAACTATTCTGCATTGTTTCAAATGAGGACCAAACTCATAACTCAAATATTCATCTCCACGATCAGATCGTAGAAACTTTATTTTCTTGTTATGATGATTTTCTACTTCATTATGAAATTCTTTGAACTTTTCAAATGTTTCAGACTTATGTTTCATCAAGTAGATATACCCGTATCTGCTCAAATCAGCTGTGAAGGTCAGAAAATAACGATACCCGCCACGAGCCTCAACACTCATCGGACCGCATACATCAGTATGTATTATTTCCAACAAGTCTGTTGCTCGCTCCATTGTTCCGGAGAACGGAGTCTTAGTCATCTTGCCCATGAGGCATGGTTTGCCAGCATCAAGTGATTCGTAATCATGTGATTCCAAAAGCCCATCACCATGGAGTTTCTTGATGCACTTTATACCAATATGACCTAAATGGCAGTGCCACAAATAAGTCGCACTATCATTATTAAACTTGTATCTTTTGGCTTCAATACTATGGATATGTGTATCACTACTATCGAGATTCAACAAAATAGACCACTCATTAAGGGTGCATGACCATAAAAGATATTACTCATATAAATATACCAACCATTATTCTCTGATTTAAATGAATAACCGTCTCGCATCAAACAAGATCCAGATATAATGTTCATGCTTAACGCTGGCACCAAATAACAATTATTCAAGTCTAAAACTAATCTCGAAGGTAGATGTAGAGGTAGCGTGTCGACGGCGATCACATCGACTTTGGAACCATTTCCCACGTGCATCGTCACCTCGTCCTTAGCCAATCTTCGCTTAATCTGTAGCCCCTGTTTCGAGATGAAAATATGAGCAACAGAACCACTATCAAATATCCAGGCACTACTACGAGCATTAGTATGGTACACATCAATAACATGTATTCACTTTGCCATCCTTCTTATCCGCCAAATACTTGGGGCAGTTCCGCTTCCAGTGACCAGTCCCTTTGCAGTAGAAGCACTCAGTCTCAGGCTTAGGTCCAGACTTGGGCTTCTTCACTTGAGCAGCAACTTGCTTGCCATTCTTCTTGAAGTTCCCCTTCTTCCCTTTGCCCTTTTTCTTGAAACTAGTGGTCTTGTTAACCATCAACACTTGATGCTCCTTGATTTCTACCTCCGCAGCCTTTAGCATCGCGAAGAGCTTGGTAATTGTCTAATCCATCCCTTGCATATTATAGTTCATCGCGAAGCTTCTGTAGCTTGGTGGCAGTGATTGAAGAACTCTATCAATGACACTATCAACCGGAAGATTAACTCCCAGCTGAGTGAAGTGATTGTGGTACCCAAACATTCAGAGTATATGTTCACTGACATAACTATTCTCCTCCATTTGGCAGTTGTAGAACTTATTGGAGACTTCATATCTCTCTATCTGGGCATTTGCTTGAAATATTAAATTCAACTCCTGGAACATCTCATATACTCCATGACATTCAAAACGTTGTTGAAGTCCCAGTTCTAAGCCGTAAATCATGGCACACTGAACTATCAAGTAGTCATCAGCTTTGGTCTGCCAGATGTTCATAACATATGGAGTTGCTCCTGCAGCGGGTTTGGCACCTAGCGGCGCTTCCAGGATGTAATTCTTCTGTGCAGCAATGAGGATAATCCTCAAGTTACGGACCTAGTCCGTGTAGTTGCTACCATCATCTTTCAACTTAGTTTTATCTCGGAACGCACTAAAATTCAAAGGAACAGTAGCACAGGCCATTGATCTACAACAACATAGACATGCAAAATACTATCAGGTACTAAGTTCATGATAAATTAAAGTTTAATTAATCATATTACTTAAGAAATCCCACTTAGATAGACATCCCTCTAATCATCTAAGTGATCACATGATCCACATCAACTAAACCATGTCCGATCATCACGTGAGATGGAGTAGTTTTCAATGGTGAACATCACTATGTTGATCATATCTACTATATGATTCACGCTCGACCTTTCGGTCTTAGTGTTCCGAGGCCATATCTGCATATGCTAGGCTCGTCAAGTTTAACCCGAGTATTCTGCATGTGCAAAACTTGCTTGCACCCGTTGTATGTGAACGTAGAGCTTATCACTACCGATCATTACGTGGTGTCTCGGCACGACGAACTGTAGCAACGGTGCATACTCAGGGAGAACACTTATACCTTGAAATTTAGTGAGAGATCATCTTATAATGCTACCGCCGTACTAAGCAAAATAAGATGCATAAAATATAAATATCACATGCAATCAAAATAAGTGATATGATATGGCCATCATCATCTTGTGCCTTTGATCTCCATCTCCAAAGCACCGTCATGATCACCATCATCACGGCTAGACACCTTGATCTTCATCGAAGCATCGTTGTCCGATCTAGAGCTAAATCGTGCTCATCATGACCGCGTGACGCACAAGGCAGAGGCTCGAATCCATCGAAGATCAAGTCTCCATGGATGTCGGCCGTGTAGTTTAAGCTTCCAAACCTGACCTGGTGGCCAGGGGCGTAACTTTCAATCTGCTCCAGATGGCCAAGCGAATTGGCCCACAGTGCAAAGCCGCCAAACACGAAGATCTGTCCGGGCAGAAAAGTCTCACCCTGGACTGCATCGCCATCGATGATAGTAGGAGCCATCAAGCCTAATGGCAACGACACATAGGAACTCTCAATGAAAGCACCAATGTCGGTGTCAAAATCGGCGGATCTCAGGTAGGGGGTCCCGAACTGTGCGTCTAAGGCGGATGGTAACAGGAGGCAAGGGACACGATGTTTTACCCAGGTTCGGGCCCTCTTGATGGAGGTAAAACCCTACGTCATGATTGATTAATATTGATGATATGGGTAGTACAAGAGTAGATCTACCACGAGATCAGAGAGGCTAAACCCTAGAAGCTAGCCTATGGTATGATTGTATGTTGTCCTACGGACTAAAACCCTCCGATTTATATAGACACCGGAGAGGTTAGGGTTACACAAGGTCGGTTACAAAGGAGGAGATACACATATCCGTATTGCATAGCTTGCCTTCCACGCCAAGTAGAGTCCCATCCGGACACAAGACGAAGTATTCAATCTTGTATCTTCATAGTCTAACAGTTCGGCTGTCCGGAGACCCCTTAATCCAGGACTCCCTCAGTAGCCCCTGAACCAGGCTTTCAATGACGATGAGTCCATCGCGCAGTGTTGTCTTCGGCATTGCAAGGTGGGTTCCTCCTCCGAATACACCACGGAAGAATTTGAATACAAGGATAGTGTCTGACCCTGCAAAATAAGTTCCACATACCATCCTAGAGAGAATAGTATTTCCACAAATCTAATTTGCTGACTTGTTTTGGCAACACAACATTATGTCACGGCCTGGTGATTATTCGAACCGTTTCCTTTAACTAGCCCCGCACATAACGCGAGGCAGTTTTTTGACACGTCTTGTCAAAGCAGAGATCGCATCCCCTTATCACGGGATTCTCATCAATACGGGTGTGGGTAACCCAACCGCGCCATCGATTACGGCGCTTGGGGGACGAGCGAGTTTTACCAGGCTAGTGGGGACGCATAGTTTCGTCCGCCCATATAAAGGGATAAGGATTTACCTTTTCATCCACGCCTTCTTCCTCCTTTGCTCATCCACCTTCACACACTCAAGCGCCAGTGCCCAAGTTCACATTCCCCACCTCGACCTTCTCCAACCATGTCTGGAGTGGGAGGCGGGTGGATGGTCTCCTCCGTCATGGAGGGACACGTCAAGAAGCTGAGGAGAGCCGGATACTTGCCCGACAACATCGCGCACCGACTCCTAGAGGAGGGGCAGCTCATCCCCACCCCCAGGCCCCATGAGAGGGTGGTGTTCCTTACCCATTTCCACCACGGACTGGGATTTCCTCTCCACCCATTTGTTCGGGGGCTCATTGTCGGTGTCAAAACCGGCGGATCTCGGGTAGGGGGTCCCAAACTTTGCGTCTAGGCGGATGGTAATAGGAGGCAGGGGACACGATGTTTTACCCAGGTTCGGGCCCTCTTGATGGAGGTAAAACCCTACGTCCTGCTTGATTAATATTGATGATATGGGTAGTACAAGAGTAGATCTACCACGAGATCAAGGAGGCTAAACCCTAGAAGCTAGCCTATGGTATGATTGTTGTCCCTAAGGACTAAAACCCTCTGGTTTATATAGACACGGGAGAGGGCTAGGGTTACACAGAGTTGGTTACAATGGTAGGAGATCTACATATCCGTATCGCCAAGCTTGCCTTCCACGCCAAGGAAAGTCCCTTCCAGACACGGGACGAAGTCTTCAATCTTGTATCTTCATAGTCCAGGAGTCCGGCCGAAGGTATAGTCCGGCTATCCGGACACCCCCTAATCCAGGACTCCCTCAGTAGCCCCTGAACCAGGCTTCAATGACGACGAGTCCGGCACGCAGATTGTCTTCGGCATTGCAAGGCAGGTTCCTCCTCCAAGTACTTCATAGAAGATTTTGAACACAAAGGTAGTGTCCGGCTCTGCAAAATAAGTTTCCACATATTGCCATAGAGAGAATAATATTTACACAAATCTAATCTGCTGACGTATTCCGTGGCGTGACATCACACCACGACCGAGTCTTTATTCGAATAGTTTTACTGTCCCACCTCAGCGCGTTTAGCGAGGCGGTTGCCTTGGCACACCTTGTTAAAGCAGAGATCGTGTCCCCTTATTTCGGGATTCTCATCAATACGGGCGTGGGTAACCCAGTTGTACCCGTTGGTATGTTTTCTCGATCAAAGGCGAGCCCCAAACGGTCACGGGGAGGGCCCTTGGTATTCAACCTCTTATATAGAAACCAAGGCCTTACTCCTTTCTTTCAATCTCAAACGAGTTCGCCCTCCGCCTCGAGTTCCAACACCCAAGGCTCCAGATTTCAGGCGCTTCGGACCTTCAACAATGTCCGGTTCCGACCTTCGAGGCCGATGAAATTGAGAGAGCCCAGGTTCTTGACCGGTGAAATCTCGCATAGGGTGCCTGCTCAAGGGCAAGTCATTCCCACTCCCAAGCCTGGTGAGAGTGTGGTGTTCATGTCTCACTTCCTTCGGGGGCTAGGCTTCCCAACGGATCCCTTTGTGAGGGGGCTCATGTTTTATTATGGGCTGGAATTTCACGACTTAGCTCCGGAGTCCATCCTCCATATTTCCTCATTCATCGTCGCTTGTGAAGCCTTCCTCCGTATTACTCCTCCCTTCAGACTATGGCTCAAGACCTTCAAAGTAGAGCCGAAGATGATCAAGGGACGACACGCGGAGTGTGGAGGTGCTTTTATAAGCAAGAATGCTGGTGCTCCATGGCCCGAGGGCTCTTTTCTAGGGGAGTCCAGCTTATGGCAACAAGAGCGGTTTTATATCACAACTCCCAGGAGCACCAAGTGGGTGGCGCTGCCTGCTTTCCGCCCGGGTCCCCCGCCACGACTGGTGTCATGGGTCAATAAGGGGCTGGACTGGGGGTCGGCAAAGGACATGCCCCTGTTGTAGGGCCGCATCCGAGATCTCCTAGAAAGAGACATCAGTCTGGTCATGGTGACGCGGGTTATGTTAATTCGCCGCGTTCTGCCCTGCAAACGTCGCCCCCTTCGCCTGTGGGAGTTCAACCCGGAGGGACCACGAGTTCTCCAACATTTTCTTGGCATGACGCCCGTGGAGATGTACAAATTGTTCTTCGGACCACAAGTAGTGTGTCCGGATTCTACGTAGGACGCAGGTCTGAGCTACAATCGTCCGGATACTCAAGTAAGTAGCCTTGTGCCCGGACTCGCTATCCGCATATTTATCATAAAATTGCCCCTAAAAGAGTTATCCTTTAAACAGGAGTGGATAGCGAAAGCAAAGCTAATCAGGTGTCCGGCCCCCCTCCCCGAGACCACGTCGAATCCCGTGCTAGTCAGGATGTTGGAGGTTGTGCCTTCAAGGGAAAGCGAGGGAGGGGACAAGGAAGCTACAACCTCCTCGAAGAAGGTTGTCCGGAAGGGAGGAATCAAAAATTCCTCTCCTCAGGGGAAGAAGAGGACCACCTCTGACGACCCGGAGACCATGGCCTCAAAGCGGGGGAAGAAATCTTCGTCAGAGGGTCCTGCGCCGGGGGATACTTCGGCCGAATTATGCCCTCAAGGGGGTCAACCCTCCACCGAGCCGTAAGTAGAGAGGAGTTTTTCTTTTTAAGAAATGAGAGAAATCCTTGCGTTATAGCTGAGAAGAGTAATCGAAAATTTACCTTGTAGCTCGGACCTTAGCCCTTCTCAGCAGAGCTCGTCTTCGGGGGATCTTCTTCCGGAGATGATGGAGAGCGGAACGCCTCCCCCTGCCGTACCGCCTTGCGAGGCGGGCGATCCTGAGGTATCGTCGCAGAGGGTTTCTCCGAATCTGGCAGGGCCGGAAGGTAGTCATATGGCCCCCCAAAGCCCTCCGCGTCCGGCCTTCGAAAAGGGCCATCAGACGAGTCCGACACTGTCTGGTGCGCGGTCGGAGGAGCTGAAGGATCTGCTAGGGTGAGCATCTATCTCAGAGGAGCACTATGCATTGATGGGTACGGTGATTGAGAGGATTTCATCCGCGGAGAGCGGATTGCACGAGGCCGTCAGGAGTTTACTGACAGGTTTTGAGGTACGCGAAATAATGTACCCTTTTTGGACAGTTGCGCATAAATAAGATGCGCCCTGTGTAGATAGTAGCCCCTGAGACTCTGTGCGTTGTCAAAAGTGACGGCGCGTAGAGGATCATAATCCCAGGTCTAATATGCCGCCTTCATACATAGGTGGCGAAGTGTCGGGTAGCCAGCCGGACTGATGAATTTGCCGAGCTAAGGAGGCAACTTGACGTGGCAGATGCTGACATCGCGCTTGTCAACAAGCTGCTTGACGAGGCACAAGGTATATAATTACTCCGGCGGCACCTGGTAAGAGGAGCTTTATGCCAGTATCTTACAATGTGCGCGCTTGATGCAGATGGTGCTGCTGCCATGGAGAATCTTTGGGCGGAACTTGCCCGAGCCAAGGAGCAACCAGGAAAAGTGATGCGGCTGCCGGAAAGTCAATTGAAGAGCTGAAAGCCGAACAGGCCGCTCACTGCCGAAGCAAGAAGGAAATGGCCGAGATGGCTGTGAAGCTGAAGAGCACTGCTGACCGTTGCAAGCTTCTTGAAAAAGAAGATCAGGCGGAACAGACGGACCTGGAGAAGGCCGTTGCTGATGCCAAGGATGCTCGCTCTGTGATGAGAGCTATGAAGGAGGAGCTGCGTCAGGCCGGAGAGATCGCGGCTGGAAAGCCCTTTATGCCGCGGAGGAAGTTCTGTGATCCTAAACATGCTCCGTTAGACCGGATGTGGAGTACGGCGGACACCTATCTGGATTTGGCAGCGAGTGTCGCAGATGCGGTAGAACACTTCCGAGATCAAGAAGATCGCGAAGTGGAAAAGCACTTTTGGTCGCAGTTCCACAATCCGGAGCGTCCACTGTCATTAGCCGATCGTTTGGCCGAATGGGCCAAGCTAAATAGGTTGTCCAGACATTCCATGAAGTATGTCATGAGTCATCTGTGGCCAGAGAGGCCAGAGCTGAAAAGTTATTTCAACTTGGTGCAGCAGTTCCTTGGTGCGGCGCTGCATATCAATGCGATGAAGAGGTCAGCATGCATAGAGGGTGCGCGGATGGTCTAGCCCGTGTCAAGACATACTGGGCGGAAATGGAGGCCACCACTGTTGCATCCCCAGACCCGGATGGAAGCCAAGTACCTGCCGAGCACTATTTTTAGGAAGTTCTGCAAGGCGCTCGTTTAATAGAGACGCAGTGCTCGAAGCATACTATATTCGAATAGCATATATTATTGTAAAACAATATTTTGATAAATTGTAGAAGCTTTTTATACTTGTTCCTGCAAGTATTATAATACCTCCTGTGCGGCCGTTTAACATATATGTATATATAATCTGAAAGATGGCAGTCGTCGGCTTCAGCCCCCACGCACATAATGCGGGGGTGTTCGCAGAAGGCGCATTTTCACACTTGATCCAACGTCTTGGTCCTAAAAAGGAGGTGATAGCGCAGCGAACTAGGCAATCGAACTATGATGCTTTATCACTTTCACTTAGCCATAGGAGTTTGACAGTGAGGCTACTTATATAGCCCCTGGTGGCACCTGCCCTCGCCCGAACTCGGGGAGCGTATGTGCCTGGCCGGGAAGCGGCCCTTCATTAATGCGGAGGAATCCTAAAGATTCCGGTAAGTCATCGAGTGGTTGACCAGTCTCACGCTATATCATGATAGTCAGTTTTCAGCTTTCTCTACTGAGGTGCTCGCCTGGCCGAACCGGGGCACAATCGTAGTAGTTCTCCTGGTGCCGCCTTAGCCGATAGAGTGGAATGTAAGGTAGCAAAACACAGGAGCCGGGCAAACCCAACATTTGACCAAAGACATGATTCAGAGCTGATGCATATAAGGCCAAACTCGCGACGCCGAACACTCCCTATGGTATTCGGTCTTTATGAGGGAGGGCGGGATAACGCCCTTAGTAATAAGCCCCTAGTGTCCAGGTACACGCAAAACTCTGACGTGGCCACATGCCAAAATGCCAGCCTCCTCCTTGGTTATACCAAGAAACCAGGGGATGTGTATCAACAAGAGACAGTAAAAAAGTTTTACGCAGGGTCTTAATCTGAAAAGAATCCTTGGAATGGGTCCCTGCTGCACGTCTGCGCCTGTGTCTCTGTTGTGTCGTATCCTGGACGGGCGTAGCACGGTGTTCATCTGTAAAAGAAAGGAACTTAGTTGAAGAAAGATCGTGCCGAACATGAGTTATACTAAATAAACAAAGTATAAATCGAAATGGGTAAAATTGAGCTTTATTGTCTCTTGTTTTATATGCGCGAAGCCCCTAGTACAGGGGTATACGGCTATTAAGCCTTTATCAATTGTCTGTTTATGCCGGACTCGTCTAGCCGTGTCCGTGGTCTTGACGACCTGTTTAGGTGCTTTGGCTGGTGAAGCTGCTTTATTGTGGGGCTGTCAAGGCAGCCGCACTGTCTTCCGCGCGGGAGGAGCACTCAATGTTTTCCCTTTAATGAGATGATGCCTCGTGGACCGAGCATCTTAAGCGTAAGAGATGCATAATATGGTACTGCGTTAAAGCGGGCGAAAGCTTCGCGTCCCAGCAGTGCTTGATAGCTACTTGAGAATGGGGCGATGTGGAAAGTTAGCTGTTCGCGACGGAAGTTATCGGGGGAGCCGAACATAACTTCTAGCCGGAGAGAACCAATGCAATGGGCATCCGGGCCTGGCATTACCCCTTGAAAGGAGGTTTTGCTATGGAGAATTTTTGTTGGGTCTATCCCCTTGTTGCAGATTGTGTCCTGGTATAACAGGTTTAGACCACTGCCGCCGTCCATCAGGACATTTGTAAAGTGGAGTCCGTCGATTATTAGATCTAATACCAAGGCAGTCCAGCCTGCATTCCGGATACTTCTAGAGTAATCCTGATGGTCGAAGGTGATCGGTTTTAACAACCATTGGCAAGACTCCTTTGGGATAGGCCGTATGGCGCGTATCTCTGTTGGCGCCATTCTATTCGTCACGTGAAGTAAGATTACTGTTTTGACTTCTTGTGGGAAATCCTTTTGTTTCCTGGTGCTCTGCTTGTGGGATTCGTTGTCGTCCTCAGTTGGTGTGTCGAGCCCCTTGTGTTCGGCGTTGAGTTTGCCGGATTGCTTGAAAACCCAACAATCTTTGTGGGTATGGTTCACAGGCTTCCCGGGAGTACTGTGTATTTGACATATCTTGTCCAGGATTTTATTTAAGTTGGATAGCTCATCGCTGTTATCCTTGAGGGGCGGCTTTCTCTTATTCTGCTGCGAGCTTTTGAATCCGGCGTTGACCGCCATGCTCTTTGGGCTGTTTCCCTTATTACGGCGCTGGTCCTTGCTGCATCGGGGTTTTTTGTTTCCATCCCTAACTTCGGATGTACTTGGGTCGCTGGTGCTACATCTTGCCAACCAGCTGTCCTCTCCTATGCAAAAGCGGGTCATGAGGCTTGTTAATGCGGCCATTGTTCTTGGCTTTTCTTGGCCGAGGTGTCTGGCGAGCCAGTCATCTCGAACGTTATGCTTAAAAGCTGCTAGGGCTACGGCGTCCGGGCAGTCGACTATCTGATTCTTTTTAGTAAGAAATCTGTTCCAGAATTTCCGGGCTGACTCTCCGGGCTGTTGAGTTATGTGACTGAGATCGTCTGCATCCGGAGGGCGGACATAGGTCCCTTGAAAATTTGCCCGGAAAGCATCCTCAAGCTCTTCCCAACTTCCAATGGTGTTTTCGGGAAGGCTTTTGAGCCAACGCCGGGCTGGCCCTTTATGCTTGAGGGGTAAGTATTTTATGGCGTGGAGGTCATCTCCTCTGGCCATGTGTATGTGGAGGATATAATCCTCGATCCAGACCCGAGGGTCTGTTGTTCCGTCGTACGCCTCTATGTTTACGGGCTTGAATCCCGCTGGAAATTCATGGTCCAGCACCTCATCGATGAAACATAGGGGGTGTGCGGCACCCCTGTATTTGGGTGTGCCGTGATTTTCGGATATTTGTTGTGTTGCATTGCTTACTAGAGCTTGCTTTCTTGGCCCATAGATAGATCTGGCTGGGCCATCTTTTTGATGCGGATCCTTTGGTGGATCGCGTGCCGGCTTGTGTGCGGCACCGCTTGCCGCTCCATGCTGGCCATGCGGTCGTCTATCCGACCAGGTGGCTTTCCTATTTTTTGACTGCGGGGGCTCTAAGGCCTCCTTGTCAAATTCAGGCAGTAGCTTTCGCTTTGGATAGCTTTTTGTGCGGCGACTGCCGCCATATTTGTCTACGGTGTTGCGTACTTTGCTCCATCTGATTCTGAGTGCATCTTCCGCAGTTTTGAGCTTCCGCTTGTGCTTTTTCAGGCTATGCACAGTGGCGACGAGCCTTTGTGGAGGTTCTTCTGCTCCATGAGCCTATCCGGTGTAAGGTCGTCCGGACTGTTGTTTTCACCGGGGACGGGGTGTTTGGTTTGTTTATCCAAGTTGCACTGTTCAGACGGTTGCTCTAAGGCATGTTCGTCGTCCGCCGTCTCGTCCTGCTCTATGGCTGGGTCTGTATGGCTGCTGTCTCTGTTGAGGCGGGGCTTGGAGCGGCGCTTACGTCGCCGCTTTGATTGCTTTTCGAGTGAACGATCCCTCGTTGCATCCCTGTGTTCCTCGTCGTCGCTTCCTTTGGGTGTGTCCACCATGTATACATCATGAGATGAGGTGGCTGTCCAGTGCCTTATAGGCGTTGGTTCATGTTCATGTCCTACATCGTCGTCCATACCATCGATGTCTTCGGAGTTGAAGTCGAGCACGTCGTTTAAATTATCGACAGTGGCTACGAAGTGGGTGGTGGGTGGGCATCGAATTTCTTCGTCGTCCACATCCCAATCTTGCCGGTCATAGTCCGGCCAGGATTCTTCTGACAAAGAGAGAGACATGAGTGAATTCAGAATGTCACCGAAGGGCGAGTGCTGAAAGATGTCTGCGGCGGTGAACTCCATGATCGGCGCCCAATCGGATTTGATCGGTAGGGGCGCGGAGGGCTCGGAGTCCGGAGAGGAGTCCGGCATCTTGGAGTCACGGGCTTCGCAGAGGACAAGGCTGGTGTTCGGCTTGATCGCCGTAGAGATTTCAGCCCCCGAGGCGGTGTCTAACCACCCATCCTCGATTGGTGTGGACGGCTCCGAGCCAAGGGTCGGAGCGGGCACAAGTGCGGCCTCCAGGGCACTGTTTGGCGGCAGAGTTAGATCATGCCCACCGGGACAGTGCGGCGCGCTCGGCTGCGGCTCAGATCCGTCGAAGATCAAGTCTCCGTGGTCGTCCGTTGTGTAGTTTAAACTTCCAAATCTGACCTGACGGCCAGGGGCGTAGCCTTCGATCTGCTCCAGATGGCCAAGCGAATTGGCCCATAGTGCAAAGCCGCCAAATACGAAGATCTGTCCGGGGAGAAAAGTCTCACCCTGGATCGCATCATCATTGATGATCGGAGGAGCCATCGGGCCTAAAAGTGACGACACAGAGGAACTCTCAATGAAAGCACCAATGTCGGTGTCAAAACCGGCGGATCTCGGTTAGGGGGTCCCGAACTGTGCGTCTAGGTGGATGGTAACAGGAGGCAGGGGACATGATGTTTTACCCAGGTTCGGGCCCTCTTTATGAAGGTAAAACCCTACGTCCTGCTTGATTAATATTGATGATATGGGTAGTACAAGAGTAGATCTACCACGAGATCAAGGAGGCTAAACCCTAGAAGCTAGCATATGGTATGATTGTTGTCCCTACGGACTAAAACCCTCCGGTTTATATAGAGACGGAGAGGGCTAGGGTTACACAGAGTCAGTTACAATGGTAGGAGATCTACATATCCGTATCGCCAAGCTTGCCTTCCACGCCAAGGACAGTCCCTTCCGGACACGGGACGAAGTCTTCAATCTTGTATCTTCATAGTCTAGGAGTCCAGCCGAAGGTATAGTCCGGCTATCCGGACACCCCCTAATCCAGGACTCCCTCACTCATGTTCTACTACGGCCTGGATTTCCACGATCTGGCCCCGAACTTCATCCTCAACATCTTGGCATTTATCGTCGTGTGCGAGGCCTTCCTCCGCATCAAGCCCCACTTCGGCTTATGGCTGAAGACTTTCAATGTCAAGCCGAAGGTAGTGAGCGGCCGCCAGGCGGAGTGCGGAGGCGCCATGGTGGGCAAGATGCCCAACGTCACATGGCTCGAGGGCTCCTTTGTGGAGACAATAAAGGGGTGGCAGTCGGGGTGGTTCTACATCACCGAGCCGCGTGACCCTACATGGGTAGCGGCCCCCAAGTTCCGATCTGGCTTCCCCACATGGCTCACCTCCTGGCAAGAGAAGTGTCGAGGGTTTGGTGCAACATATGCCAACGGATGGCTTATCATGGTGGGGGTGAGTAGAACGTCGCCGGTGCTTGGAAACGGGATGAGGCGAAGACATGCACGCCAGCGAATCTTACCCAGCTTCGGGGCTCTCCGGGGAAATAATACCCCTACTGCTGCTCTACGGGGTCTCCGCATGATCACGATGGCAAAGTGCTTACACGGTTGCTCCTTGAGCTGTTTTCTGGTGGTAGGAGGGGGCAAGGCTAGCTCTCTCCCTTCTATGTGATCTAGTCTAGGGCTAATGGCTTCCAACCGTTTACATGGGTGCCCTGGGGGTTTATATAGGCCTACCCCCCAGGGGTACAATGGTAATCTGGCTGAGCGCGGGCCCAGCCGTCAGTGTCTCTGGCCTCCGTCTTCTCTGCTGACCGCTGGGCCCCGCCGACTGGCGGGCCCCGCCGACTGGCCGGGTACGGAGCCGACAGGCCGCGTCCGCCGCAGGCGGGTCTTGCCGGCTGCTAATTACTGTAGCCGTACTTCTAATGACGCGGGCTTGATCGTGAGGTCGTGGAAACAGCCCCGCCGCCTGGCGGGCGATCACTGTTGCCACTCCCCATCTCATCTTGATTAATGGCGCGTGGGCCTCGGGAGAGGGCTCGGCCGACTCCCCCGGGCCGACTCCCGACGGGTCCGACTGGTGGTTCTCCCGCCGTCTCCCGAGGTCTCACTGACTGGTGGGCCCTGCTGCCTCCAGGCCGTACAGACAAGCCGTTGTGGGTGCAGGATTCGGCCCTGCAGTGCTGATGTCAGGGCCGGCATGGCAACAATGCCACACCGCACGGAGATCTTCTGGGGTACGGCGTGTTGTGGCCATGCCTGCCCTTGGTGAGGGGCGGGGGTGGGCTTTGCTGTAGCCACACCCCTGCCTCGTCCCCTTTGATGAGGTCATGGGGTTTGTTGGAGTCGCAGGCCAACTCCCCAAAGCCAGCTTCTCTGGAAGTCGTCCCTGGGACTCGGCCGTGAGCGGGCAGTCGGCCGCCTTGCCGTCGACTCCTGAGGAGGCGGCTCTTTATCTTGGGGTCTTGAGGGGCGCAGCCTGCCCCGATGTCTTGAAAGGTTATGGGACTCGGGTTGGCCTACCCGTGGCCCATTACTCCGACAGTAGTCCCCGAAGCTGGTGAGGCGCTGCAGACGATCGGCCGAGAAGCCTCAGCAGTTTCTCTTTTCGGGTGCTCAAGACATGGTCTTTGATTGACTTCTGCCGGGCCAGCTAGAAGGAGTCGGACTTGCTCAACTCGGACTCACTCAATTCCGACTCGCTCAGTATTTCGAACGTCGTGGCGGGATTTAAGTGGCGTGCTAGCTAAGCCTCCAGGCCGCCGCCCATTCTTGGCCTGTCACGCGAGGGCACGTGGCTAGGCCGTCCTGCCAGCCTACGCGCGCGACGGGACAGGCCCATAGGCGGGGCCCACCACTACTGCGCCTCGGCGCCCGAGCGGATCCGTTGCGGCCCCGGTGGACGGTTGGGATTCCCATGGAGTTACTGCGCACAGTAACTTTATCGTGGATCATGGGGGTCGTGGGGTTGTGGGCGTAGTAAATCCCCACGTCCGCCCCCTCGGCTTCGCAGCCCACGAGGCTATAAGTAGGGGGAAGAGGGGGGCACGCGCGCCCCTCCTTCCCACTACTCCTCATTCTCTTCCTCCTTGCCGCTCCTCGCTCTCCTCCTTCCTCTTCTCTTCTTCACTCCGCCGCACGCCCAAGCTCCGGCGAACACTGCGGCGACAGCTCGCGATGAGTTCTTCCTCCGCCGCCGCGCCTCCCCCAGTGCGCTCCGGCACCTAGGATGGCTCCGAAGTTCATGAAGACCACATTGAGTTCCTCCGCCGGACCCGTCGGCTTCCCGGCGAGGATCGCGTGCAGGTGCGTCTTGCGCCGAAGGGGGAGATTTCCACCGCACCGCAGGAGGGCGAGTGGGTCATCTTCCGCTCGCAGCGCCTGCGCGGGCTGGGGCTGCCGGCGAGCAGTTTCTTCCGGCCCTTCTTGGAGTTCCACGGCCTCCAGCCGCACCACCTCACCCCCAACATAGTGGTGCTGCTGTCCGCCTTCGTGGCCATGTGCGAAGGCTTCCTCGGAGTCCTCCCCACCCTCGAGCTCTGGGGGGAGTTCTTCTTCTCCAAGCTCGGCACCCAGGCTGCGGGCGTGCCGGCTCAGTGCGGCGCTTTCATCGTCGTGCGAAGGTCGGGGGCCGACAATCCCTTCCCCTCCATCTAGCTGATCAAGTCGGTGAAGATGTGGCAGAGATCCTACTTCTACATCAAGAACGCCTCCGCGAGGGGAGACTGGGTCAACTTGCCGGCTTTCGAAGCCGGCATCCGGCTGGGCGACTGCCCAACTGGTCGTACCGGGCCAAGTCGCTGACGCCTGCGGGAGCCGGCGCCATCATGCGACTCCGAGTGCTGACGCAATCGGAGGGTCTGACTGGTCCGGATCTGCTGGCCGCCTTCGTTTCACGCCGAGTTCTCCCACTCCAAGGCCGCCCTCATACGATATGCCAGATGAGCGGGCACCGCGACCCGAGTCGGATGTGCACCAAGGACATGCCTCACGAAGAGGTGGCCTTCATGGTGAAGTATCTCTCGGACAGCACGCTCCTGGAGGACTGGCGATTCGGCAAGGAGCCGTACTCCCGCGCCAACCCCCCGCCCGTGGTGAGTCGCCTTTCTTTTCTTTCTTTGGATTGTCTTCTTCTTGCCGAGTTTTGTTTTGACCAGTCGGCTTTGGTTAGAATCCCCTCCTTCACCCACCAGCCGGCGCCTCGGGGCCGGCCCGCGAGTTCCTGCCGACCGGGCGGAGAGTGACGTCGACGACCCCGATCTGGGGGCGGCGGCTCTGGAAGATGACGCCGAGGGAGGAGGAGGAACAGCGGGCGACTTCAGGCCTTCGGCCACTTTCGCCGACTGGCCTGACGACGACGCCGAGGGAGAAGTCGCCCCTCGCCATCGGCCAGGAGCCAGCCAGCCTGGTGCGGGTTCTTCTGCCGCGCTGGGCACTCCAGGCAGCGGGAAGAAGCGCAGGGCCGTGCCAACCTTGTTCAGCAGTCGGCCGAAGAAGCCCAAGGGTTCGGCTGCGGCGACCCGGCGGGACGAGGCGGCCGCGAAGGCCATCCGCTTCCGTAAGGAAGTGAAGAAGCCACCGTTGGTCTCCGCGTAAGTATTCTGTCTTCAAAGTTCTATTCTTTCTTCGTGATTTGTCTGGGTCTCTGCTTGCCCCGCTTGCTTCAGGGCTCCCCTCTCTCTTGAGAGGGTCACCGCCGCCTCCGTCATGGGGTCAGCGGAGACGCCCGCCACCACTCGGCGGATTGACCCCGCTACTGACCTCCAGGAGGCGACGGAGCGGAATGCGTAGGAGAAGTGCAACGAAGAAGAGGCCCTCCGCATGGAGAAGGCGGACGCCGACAGGGCGGAGGCCTCCGCTAAGAGAAAACTAGCGGAGGCCGAAGCCGCCGCCGCGGCGAAGCAGCAGGCTGACGAAGCCGCACGCCGCTAGTCGGCAGTGCTCGTCACCCCGTTGAACTCTGCGCTGCCGCCTCCAGAGTTCACGGGGCAGACTTGGGAAGACGGCGGGGAGAACTCCGTCGTGGAGGGGGAGGGCGGCAACCCCTGTATGCCGGATGCGAATGTTCCGTCGCCGCCTCCGCCACCGTCTGAAGGTGCGCAGGGCGAGCAGCCGGCGGGCCCTCCGGTGCCGCCGACCGAAGACGAGGCTGTGGCGAGGCTACTCCTCCAAGTCGCCTCGCCAACGCACCGCCGTCTGGAGAAGGCGACTTCGGCGCCCCGTCCTCTGGAAACTGGCGCTGCCAGCTCGGCAATCCCAGATGCCGAGGCGACGAGCACCGCGCCCATTGGGTGGGTGCGAGGAGGCAGCACAGGACCGCTGAACCAGGCGCTTCTGGACGTACAGGCGAAGCTTCGTGCCGAGGGCGACGCTCTCCAGAATTGTACCAAGGCGTACCTGGCGTCGCGGGCAGTCGTCCGGGTATGTTTTTCCTTTTGGCCTTTGTTTTTCTTGTTCCTCTCTGTGGGGGCACGCCAGCGCACCCACTGGGTGTAGTCCCTGAGTTTCGGGCTGGCTGCTGAGCAGGCAGCCCGGAACTTCAATTGATGAACTTTGGGTATTAACTTGTTGTCTGAAACGTTCGACGCAGGATTACCACAACCTCCGCATCACTGCCTTCAACCGTAACGTTGAAGAGCTGGGCAAGCGGACTGCCGATCTGTCGGAGAGCCGGAGTAAGTCCTTTTCCTTTCTTCACGGGGGCGTGCTGGCGCACCCGTGGGCTGTAGTCCCTGAGATTCGGGCCGACTGCTGAGCAGTCGGGCCGGATCTCCCCGGCGACCTTCTTTACTGGTGGCTTGACGCCTTCTTTCTTTCTTCTTCTCAAGGGCCAACGCTGCTCTTCAACAGCAGCTGAGCGACGCCAACTCTGCTTTGCGCGCCAAAGAGGAGTGCAGCAAGCTCGCCACGGAGCGCGATCTGCTGGCCACTCAATTGGCAGAGCAGAAGGAGCTGCTTGTGAAGTCGCAGAGGGAGGCGAAGGAGACGGAAACCGCCCTCTTGGCCGAGTTCGCGAGCGAGCGCTCCTCCTGGTCTGACAAGGAGGCGCTGCTGTCCTCCAGCTTCCACGAGATTGAAGACATCGTTGATGGTGAGTCTCTTTATTTTCTTTCTTCGAGCTGCCGATTTAAGTCGTGCCGACTCCTGGTTTTTGTCTAGCTTCTTCGTTTCTTCGCGTCTTTGCAGACTTCTTCCCTGGGCAGTCGCAGGCCACCATCCAAGCCATCAAGGCTGACCGTGAAGGTCGGAGGGCGGAGGGCGCAGAGATTGCCGCCGATGCCCCCCAAACTCTCGACGAGCACATCCTGAGCACTGAGGCTCGCCTCCGGCCGGCTCACCGGATGCTGCGCCGGCTTCAGCGTGTCGGTGCCCAGGCGATTGCCGCCCTGTGGTCGGATATGCAGGCTCCGCGCATCCCCAGTCTGACGGCCGACTGGTTGGAGGTCGCGGCTGGTTGTCTTGAGGCCTGGAAGGGCTCTTCGGCCCGAGCTGGAGCGTGCCGGGCCTTGGAGTTCGTCAAGGCATGGTATCCGGGGCTGGACCTAGACCGGCTGGCCACGCTTCGGACGGAGGCCCAGCCGGAGCTGGCGGCCGCGGAAGATGCCCTCGTCAAGCGTGCTGCTGCGATCGCTGAGTACACCGACACCAGCATCTTCGTCCTCGAGCGGTCTGAAGATGGCGAGGAGGTACCGTCGGAGTGGTTTCGGATGAACCCAGACTACGACGAGGACTCGACGGAGGTGACTGGCTCTAGCATCGAGGGAGAGGGCGAGGCGGAGGACGGAGGCGAGGCGGAGGCACCAGAAGACGGAGCAGACGGCCAGCCTCAGCTCGACCGTGCCTGCAGCAACGAGCCGCGTGCAACCGACCCGACTGCTGCCGGAGGCGATCAAGCCGAGACTGGCCAGTCGGCCGTCCCGACGCCTGGCGCTGGCGCCTCCTCCGACCCTCCGAGTCCGTCTGCTGCTTCCTAAGCTGCCGCTGTATCTTTGTTTTGTCTGCTTCAGTAGTCTTTGAAGAACTTTGTTAATTTGCACAATTCCACCCGCGGGGTGTATTTTGAACCTCTACTCGACAACTCGGCCAAGGGCCTATGTTATGTAAATATATATATCTATCTTTTCTTGCTCATTACTCTATTGGCTTTTTTCCTTTACCGCTTTCTCTTAGTTGCCTGCCTTGCCAATCGGATAGCCGCTCTGCAGACTGTCGCTGGACCAAGTGCTAGGCTACTTTGGGAAAGCAAGTACTTAGCCGTTTTCAAGATTTTTTGAGCAAGTTAGATAGAAGACGGCGATCCGACTATCCGAGAGTCGGTTTGCGAGAAAGGCTGGAAGCTGTCTTGAGCTATGTTTTATGCTTTGAGTCCTTAGCCATTTTTCATGCGAATGCCCATTCTACCTTACTGCTGCCCACCGTACACTCGCTCTGCAAGCTGCGGCTTCTGACAGGATATGGTTTAGGCGTTTACACACTACTTGTCCGACTGCAGGAAGCATTTCATAGTGCAAGGCGGCAAGTCCCCGGGCCGACTTGTCGAGCCCGGTGCCAAACGGCATAAGAAGGAGTAACATACTCGCAGTCATAATTTTTATCATACAGACAAAAGAGAGCAGTCCCCGTGCTCGCCTCGGGGGCCCCAAAGTCTTGGTATTTTAATACAAAGGGTAGCGTGGTACATACTGCATCAACTGTAAAATCTTCGGAGGAGATTTGCATTCCATGGCCGCTCTGTCTCCTTGCTGGAGTCGTCCCTCTTGCGTGCTCGGGGCTTCTGAGCGTCGATCAGGTAGTAGGAATCGTTGCCCAGTACTTTGCTGATGATGAAAGGGCCTTCCCAAGGCGCCGACAGCTTGTGCTGGCCGGCTGTTTGCTGGATCAGCCGGAGCACAAGGTCGCCTTCTTGGAAAGATCTTGGCCTGACCTTCCTATTGCGGTATCGGCGCAGGCTCTGCTGGTAGATGCTGGACCGGCTGAGTGCCAACAGCCGGCCCTTTTCCAGTAGATCGACGCCGTCTTGTCGTGCTTCTTCTGCTTCCTCCTCGGTGTACATGGTGACTCGTGGGGAGTCAAACTCTATGTCCGTTGGGATGACGGCTTCGGCACCATAGACGAGGAAGAAGGGCGTGAAGTCGGTTGACTTGTTTGGAGTCGTGCACAGACTTCAGAGGACGGCTGGCAGCTCTTCGAGCCAACAGCCAGCCGAGCGCTCTAGAGGCTCGATCAACTAAGGCTTGATGCCGGACAGGATGAGGCCGTTTGCTCGCTCCACTTTTCTGTTTGACTCCGGATGGGCGACGGACGCTAGGTCTGGTCGGATGCCCTGTATTGCGCAGAAACGGGCCAAGGCGCCTTTGGCGAAATTTGTGCCGTTGTCGGTGATGATGCTATGTGGTATGCCGTACCGAATTGTGATATTGGAGATGAAAGTTACGGCAGTCGGACCATTCAGCTTCTTGATTGGCTTTGCTTCTATCCACTTGGTGAACATGTCCACTGCGACAAGTGAGTTAAACCACCTCGTGCTGTTTTGAATGGTCCCACCATGTCTAGACCCCAAGCTGCGAAAGGCCAAGCAATGGGGATGGTCTTGAGTGCAGAAGCTGGTTGGTGCGGCTTGGAGCTGAACTTCTGACACCCTTTGCATTTTTGGACCAGCTCCTTGGCCTCTTCCAAGGCAGTTGGCCAGAAGAAACCGTGTCGAAAGGCTTTGGCGACGAGTGCTCTTGAAGCCGCATGGTGGCCGCACTGGCCTTGATGGATGTTTTTGAGAATCGCTTGGCCTTGCTCTGGCTCTACGCAGCACTAGTAGACACCAGTGACGCTGCGCCTGACCAGCTCTCTGTTGACTATGGTGTAGGCTGCCGCCCGGTGTTGTATTTGCCGAGCTGAAGTTTCATCCGTCGGCAGCTCTTTGTTCACCAAGAATTTGAGGATGGGTTGGGCCCATGAGGGTGCTGCTACTTCTTCGATTGCCAGAACTGTGACTTGGACGAGGGCGGTTGGGCCGGGAGGCGGCGGGGTGGAGTCAACAGCTGCTTGCTGGGTTGTTGAAGTCCCCAGGCCAACTGGCGCGGTCCTTGGGCCGAATTCTGGAGTCTGGATTTGGGTATGGCAGCTTTGGGGTCTTCCGCCAAAATCCTCGTTCCGGCTGCCGGAGCTCTGGAGTCAGATCCGACGTCTTCGGGAGGAGCTGGCACAAAAATGGAGTCTGATTCTGGTGAAGGCTTGACAGACGGCTTGAGGAGGCATTCAAGGGCGACACCAGATGGTATTGCTTGGCGGGTAGAGCCGATTCATGCTAATGCATCTGCTTGGTCGTTTTCATTCCTTGGCACATGGAGGAACTCGCACCCTTCGAAATACCCGCTGAGTTGCTGCACGAGGAAACGGTAACTCACCATGTTTGCATCTTTCGCATCCCAGTCGCAAGATGATTGCTGGACCACTAAGTCTGAGTCGCCATAACACAAGATCCGGCGGATGCCAAGCTCTTTGGCAAGCCAGAGCCCGTGAATGAGTGCCTCGTACTCGGCAATGTTATTGGAGGCGGCAAAGTGGATTTGCAGCGCATACTTGAGCTTTTCGCCTTTGGGAGAGGTGAGGAAGACGCCGGCTCCCAAGCCAGTGCGCATCTTGGAGCCGTCGAAATGCATCCGCCAATGGGTGGAATCAGGTGCTAGAGGTAGGTACTAGGTCTCGGCCCAGTCCACGAGGAAGTCGGTCAGTGCTTGTGACTTGATGGCGGTGCGGGGCTGGTAGTGGATGGTGTAAGGAGCCAGCTCTATGGCCCACTTGGCCACTCAGCCAGAAGCATCTCGGCTACCAATGATCTCGGCAAGTGGGGCTGTGCAGACCACCGTGATTGGATGGTCTTGAAAGTAAGGCTTCAATTTCTTGGCAGCAAAGTGTATGCCATAGCACATCTTCTGGTAGTGGGGGTAGTTGTGCTTGGAGGTCGACAGTACCTCGCTCAGGTAATATACCGGCCTCTGGACAGGCAGCGCCTTGCCTTCCTCCTTGCGCTCCACTACAATGACCATGCTGACTACTCGACTGGTGGCGGCGATGTACAGGAGCATAGGTTCCTTGGGAGTCAGAGCCGCCAGGACAGGTGGAGTAGTCAACATCTTCTTCAACTGGTGAAAAGCTTCGTCCGCCTTATGGTTCCACTCGAAAAAAGTGGTCTTCTTCATGAGTTGGTACAAGGGGAGAGCTTTCTCGCCCAGCCGACTAATGAATCGGCTGATGGACGCTAAGCAGCCGGTGAACTTCTGCACATCCAGCAGTCGGCTCGGTACCTCCATTCTCTCAATGGCCTTGATTTTTACTGGGTTGCATTCTATGCCGCGTTCAGAGACCAGGAAGCCAAGGAGCTGGCCGGCTGGTACTCCGAAGACACACTTCTCGGGGTTGAGCTTGATCTGGAACCGGCGCAGGTTCTCAAAGGTCTCCTTGAGGTCTTCCAGCAGTGTCCCACACTTTTCCGTCTGCCGAGCTGCTTGAGGAGGCACTTCTGCATGCAACGCTGAAAGGTGGCGCTGGCGTTCCTTAAGCCGAACGTCATGGTGAGGTAGCAGAAGGCCCCAAACGGCATGATGAAGGCGGTTTTCAGTCTGTCAGCCGGGTTTAGCTTGATCTAGTGATATCCTGAATATGCATCCTAAAAACTCAACAGCTCGCATTCGGCTGTGGACTCTATCACCTGATCGATTCTTGGTAAAGCAAATGGGTCCTTGGGGAAGACCTTGTTGAGGCTCGTGTAGTCAATACACATTCGCCACTGCTTGTTCTTCTTTAGTACCAGGACCGGATTTGCTAGCCATTCTGGAAAGAATACTTCCATAATGAAGCCGGTTGCTAGGAGTCGGGCTATCTCTTCTCCAACAACTCTTCTTTTCTCTTCTGATAAGCGGCGCAGGGGCTGTCTGACCGGCTTTGCATCACACTGGACATGTAACTTGTGCTCGGCGAATTCCGTCGGTACACCTGGCATGTCCTTGGGGGACCATGCAAAGATGTCTCGATTCTCACGGAGGAAATCGATGAGCTCGCCTTCCTATTTGCTGTCGAGGTTTGCACCTACGACGGCGTACCTCTCTGGGTGCTCCGGGTCCAATGGTATCTTCTTTGTCTCTTTCGCTGGCTTGAACGAACCCTCAGTCTCCGACTCTTTTGGGTTGGGCGACACCTCAAGCTGCTTGCCGGCCATCGCCACAACTCGCTCAAGGAGCCGCTTCTCAGTCGCGATTACCAAGGACTCGGCCAGCCGACTGCTCTCTGCTGCACAGGCAGACGACTTCCGGTAGTCGCCAACCACAGTCAGAATTCCCTTGGAACTGGGCATCTTCATCTTGAGGTAGGCGTAGTGGGGGACCGCCATGAACTTGGCCAAGGCAGGTCGGCCAAGTAGCGCATGGTATGGGCTCTCAAGATCCACCACCTCAAACCAAACGGGCTCTCTACGGAAGTGATCTTTGTCCCCAGAGAGGACATCCATCAAGATCTTGCCGATTGGCGAGCAGGAAAGCCCAGGAACAATGCCGTGGAACACAGTTCGGCTGTTCTGAAGCTGTTTTTGCTTGATTCCTATCTTCTCCATGGTGTCCTTGTACATGATATTGATGCTGCTGCCCCCGTCTATCAGAACTCGCGAGAAACATGCGGCTCGTTTGTCCGTAGCAAAGGTGGCGTCCAGGACCAAGGCGTAGGAGCCCGGACTCGGCATCACCTCTGGGTGGTCAGCCCTGCTCCAGCTGATGGGCTTCTCAGACCAGTGCATGAACTCTGGCGTCTCTGACGCTACCGCGTTCACCTATTGTCGCTGCAGCCGCCTGCTGCGTCGATCATCATCCACACTGGTGAAAACCACATAGGCTCCATGCTCTTCAGGGTATTCGTCTTGTACTACGCCGACTGGCCTGACAGCCGGCTGCTGGGGCGGAGGCGGAGGCGGCTGCCCAACAGGCGGGGGAGGCAGGAGGCCGTCTCCCTTGGCGATCCTGGTGAGCCAGTGGCACTTCCGGGTGGTGTGATTTGACGGCTTTGTGCCGCTGTGGAACTTGCAAGGTCCATCCAAGGTCTGCTCATAGGAGAAGGCCGGCAACCAGTTTGGCTTGCCGCCTTTCTGTCGCTTGGGCGGAGGCTGCTCTTCTGGCTGCTGGGCTTCAACGGTCGTGACCTGCCGGCTGCTGGAAGCCGGCTGTGGGGCCTTGCGCTTATTGTCGCCCTACTGTTGTCGGCGGCCGGCATCTACCGCCGGAGTTCTTGGAGCTTGAGGAGCCACTTTGCCAGTCGTGCTGATTTGAAGTTCCGCCTTCATGGAGGAGTCGGCCGTGGCGTACTTGTCCGCTATGATCAGCAACACGTCGAGGGTTTCTGGCTCGTCGCAAAGGAGCTTGTGCTTGAGGAGGGTGCCTTCTCTGCACCCGGCCGTGAAGTACTCGATGGCCTGCACCTCGTGCACGCCCTCGCAGGAGTTTCGGAGCTCGGCCCAATGCGTGAGGTAATCGCGAGTCGACTCGTTGGGGCCTTGCACGCACAAGGAGAGCTGACGAGGCTTGGGAGGATGCTTGTACGTGCTGGTTAAGTTGCGGACGAACGCTTCGGTGAACTCGACCCAGTTGTTGATGCTGCGGGGCTTTAGGCTGTTCAGCCATGTCCGGGCCGTGCCCTGGAGCATGAGCGGAACGTACTTTACGACGACACGCTTGTTGCCGTTTGCTATGCTGACAGCCGTGGAGTAGTCGACTAGCCAGTCTTCGGCTTCACGGAGCCAGTATACTTGGGCGTGTCTCTTGGGAGTGTTAACCCTCTGGGAAAGGGCTCATCCCGAATGCGGCGCCCAAAACAAGGCGGACCCAGCTCGTCTTCTTCTTCTAGTGCTAAGGATCGGTGGAGTCGGTCGATCCTATGGCGGGCGTCGTTCTCTCCAACTCCCTCTCAGCGGCCATGTCTAGGGGTTCGTCGTAGACCACCACGTTGGTGGGGAACGCGTCGAGCGACGCGGTGTCGGAGTCGACCAGCATCGGGTCGGTGGAGCCTATGGACTCCAAGTCTATGGCAGGCTCACCGGAAACGTGGATTTCATCGAGGAGGCCCACGAGGAGGTTCTCGGGGCCGTCCGTGCCTGCGTTGGATGCAGGTTCATCGGAGAGGCGGACCTCGCCGACGAGTTCGGCCAAGGAGCTGACCGCGCAGGCGATCTCAACGCCCCTTAGCGCGTCGGCGCAAACTCCATCTGGCGTGCCTGGCTGGCTACGCTCGCCAGGGAGGAAAAGGGTTCCCGTCCAGAACAGATCTCCGGACGGCGGTGCACCACGCCCCACGGTGGGCGCCAAATGTCGAGGGTTTGGTGCGACATATGCCAACGGATGGCTTATCATGGTGGGGGCGAGTAGAACGTCGCCGGTGCCTGGAAACGGGATGAGGCGAAGACATGCACGCCAGCGAATCTTACCCAGCTTCGGGGCTCTCCGGGGAGATAATACCCCTACTGCTGCTCTGCGGGGTCTCCGCATGATCACTATGGCAAAGTGCTTACACGGTTGCTCCTTGAGCTGTTTTCTGGTGGTAGGAGGGGGAAAGGCTAGCTCTCTCCCTTCTATGTGATCTGGTCTAGGGCTAATGGCTTCCAACCCTTTGCATGGGTGCCCTGGGGGGTTTATATAGGCCTACCTCCAGGGGTACAATGGTAATCTTGCTGGGCGCGGGCCCAGCCGTCAGTGTCTCTGGCCTCCGTCTTCTCTGCTGACCGCTGGGGCCTGCCGACTGGCGGGCCCCGCCAACTGGCCGGGTACGGAGCCGACATGTCGCGTCCGTCGCGGGCGGGTCTTGCCGGCTGCTAATTACTGTAGCTGTACTTCTGATGCCGCGGGCTTGATCATGAGGTCGTGGCAACAGCCCTGCCGCCTGGTGGGCGATCACTGTTGCCACTCCCCATCTCATCTTGATTAATGGCGCGTGGGCCCCGGGGGAGGGCTCGGCGGACTCCTCCGGGCCGACTCCCGACGGGTCCGACTAGTGGTTCTCCCGCCGTCTCTCGAGGTCTCACTGACTGGTGGGCCCTGCTGCCTCCAGGCCGTACAGACAAGCCGTCGTGGGTGCAGGATTCGGCCCTGCGGTGTTGATGTCAGGGCCGACATGGCAACAGTGCCACGCCGCATGGAGATCTTCTGGGGTACGGCGTGTTGTGGCCACGCCTGCCCTTGGTGAGGGTTGGGGGTGGGCTTTGCTGTAGCCACGACCCTGCCTCGTCCCCTTTGATGAGGTCATGGGGTTTGTTGGAGTCGCAGGACGACTCCCCAAAGTCGGCTTCTCTGGAAGTTGTCCCTGGGACTCGGCCGTGAGCGGGCAGTCGACCGCCTTGCCATCGACTCCTCAGGAGGCGGCTCTTTGTCCTGGGGTCTTGAGGGGCGCAGCCTGCCCCGATGTCTTGAAAGGTTATGGGACTCGGGTTGGCCTACCCATGGCCCATTACTCCGACAAGAAGGGCCTGTCCTGGGGTAGTTCGGGAGAGCTGACCGGACTCCAAACATGTATTCAAAACATGGTCAAAAAGAAGCTCAAACTCGTCAACGTAGTCCAGGTATGCTCATCCGCCGGATCCTCCTGTGCCAACAACGGGCCTTCAACTTGTGGGAGCTCGACCCGGCACAACACCAGACTTTGAGGATCGCGGATGCCTGGAGGGTGCTATTCAAGAGCGCCGAGGTCCCCCCTCCCACTACTGAGGATCGCGGATTCAGCGCGAAGCGCCAAGCCAGTGCGGTAAGCTGATTTACCTCTTACAGGATACTTGTTTTTCATAGCTTGACTCCATGCGGGATCTAAACTCCCATACCTTTGACAGGACTGGCAGGAGACGGCCGGACAGATCGACTGTTCGGCTCCTTTGCCCGAAGGCCCAACAAACGCTCTTTGACGAAGATGCTGACCCCGGCTCCTTATACGTGCCGGAGATGTCCAAGAAGGCCAAGGGAACCCGAAAGAGTTCCCCGCGCTAGGCGTCATCGGACTAACCGTCCGAGGACTCCACGGCGCAATCCTCCCCCGAAGACGAGGAGGCAGAAGAAGATGCTCCCCTCCAGATGGGGGAGACAAGAAAAGGAAGGCCGCCCCAACTTGGGAGGCTGAAGGGTCCAAGAAGGGGAGAACTCTCCTTCCGGACAGCTCTACCACCGCCGCCGATGGCGAAGACGAGTGGCTACCCAGGGCCAAGCCCTTGGGGAAGTTGTAAGTGTTCGGATACCAGAGTAACTCATAGCATTCCTTTGTCGCACTACTTCACCTAACGCCGAAATGTGATTATGCAGGCCGCCCCGAGCTCGTATCGATGTATCATCGGTCGGCTCCATGGGCTCGTCGGATATGGATAGCGATCCAGTTCCGACCGCCACCTCCCCTCATCCTGCGGACGATGCCGAGGTGCTGTCTCATTAGGCACCGGGTCGAGGGGAGACGATCCCGGAGGCGCCTCAAAGCGGCCTCCCGGACTCCGGGAGCAGAGGGGGCAAGGCCCCTGAGGGCTCCGAGTTCGGCCCTCAGCCGAACACCGCGCCGGAACCTCCAGTGGTTCCGGACTCGGGCGGGCGGCCTCCTTCTAAGAGGGGCAAGACGCCTGCACCGGTGACCTCTGTCCATCCAGAGGCGCTGGACAATATGCTGGAAGCGCTTTGCAGCGCTTCCATCGATGAGGAGCACCACACTATTATGAGTGCGGTGATCCAGAAGGTTCAGTCCGCTAAGAGCGGATTGACTGAAGCATGTGCCAGCCTTCTAATAGGCTTTGAGGTAAGTGTTTAAAGTATAGGAAAAATATTACCGCATAGACAGTAGCCCCTGATGCTCTGTTCGGTGTTCATAAAGAAAAGCCCGACAGAGGATCAAACAATATCCCAGGAGTCTAATATAAGATGTCAATCTGCATATGCAGGCTTCGCTGCTGGCATCTGCCGCACTGACTGCGGAGGTCGCCATACTGAAGCAGGACCTTAAAGGGTCCCAGGACGAGCTCGGCCTTACCAAGAGGTAGCTCGAGGAGAACAAAGGTAAGTAGTACCTAGTCTGTGGATATGTATGAAAAGAAATGCGATTGCAAAATGACAGGATCATCATGAATTTACCAGGGGCCGCGACCGAAGTGGCGACCCTAAAGCAAGCGCTGTCCGAGGCCGAAGATAAAGTGGCCAAGGAGTGCACCGAGCGAGAGAAGCATGAGTCTCGGGTAGGCGAGGTGCAGCAAGAGCTCCAGGCTCTCGTGGCGAAGCACGAGGTGTTGGAGCTTGACTCGAAGACGCGAGAGTCTGAGCTTGCCGCGGCCCTCGAGAGCACAAAAAGTGCCAAGGCCGAAGCCCAAAAGGCCCTCCAGGAGATTGACGCAATGAAGAAGATAGCGGCGGGTAAGGCATTCTATATGCAAAGCAAGCATGTAAAAGTAAATTACCGATTACTTACCTGAATCCGGAGCTCTCCAGGAGCATTCGCAGATTTGCCCCGTAGCGTGTCCGATGCCGCACAATTTTACCAGGCTGAGGATGGAAGATCAACGAGGAAGTTGTTCTGGTCTCAGTATACTAAGGCCGAACACCTGGTGCCGATGAGAGACCAGCTGAAGCAGATGGTCGAGCTACATAAGGCGGCCGAACAGGCCATGAAGGGCTTTATAGTCCGGCTGTGGCTTGGCGACGCCCTTCCGAACAGCTTCTTCGTCCTGGTGAGGCGGCTTGTGGATGCCTGCCCGCGGCTGGAGGTCGTCAAGCGATCCGTCTGCATTGAAGGTGCACGCCGGTCTTTCGCCCGTGTGAAATTGCAATGGGTCAAACTAGACGCCGTGAAGCTGATCAAGGAAGGGCCGCCGGAGGGCAAGGAACATCGCCACCCCGAGATGTACTACGAGGGTGTTCTGCCGGGTGCCCGTCTCATAGCGGACGAGTGCACAAAAGATGTAATATTTGAGTGAAACTTGCTCGTGTGATCCTGTATTTATGAAAACTTGGTTTCATATGCATTATGCAACGCTTGTTTGAATTTAAAATGTTACCTTCTGTTTGGCTGTTTATCCAATCTGAGAGATGGCTAGTCCTCGGATTCTGCCCCCATGCCATGAGTGTTGGGGTGTTCGGGATAAACTTGAGCACTCTTGTTCCCATTTTTGGGTCCTTCGAGGGAGGCGCTCAGCACAACGAACAAGGCAATCGGACTTATAATGCTTTATCACTCTCACTTAGCCATAGAATTCTATAATTTTAAATTTCGGCGAAGCCCCTGGTATTCGGAAGGCCGAATTCGGGGCGCGATACAAGCCTTTAAGCCGGACAGGGCCGACCCCTTGCTCTAAGCGGAATAAGTCTTTAGGGACTCGAAACCTCGCCGAATAGCGACCAGTCTCTCGCCTTATCATGACAGTCAGTTTTAGCTTTCTCTACTGAGGCGCTTAACCCAGCAGAACCGGGGCACAATCGCAGTAGTTCTCCTAGCGCTACCTTAGCCGATAGAGTGGAACATAAGGTACCAAAACATAGGAGCCGGGTAAACCCAACATTTGACCAAAGACATGTTTCGGAGCTGATGCATATAATGCTATAAGTTCGGGGTGGCGCACTTGTGAAAGTGTTCAGACTTTTCACACCATATTGTGGGGTACGTAAGCCCCTGGTGTATTGGCCGTACCAAAGTGTACAGTTGCAACGCATCATTAATGAACACATATATAAAACATGAATGCAATAATAGTCGTCATGTTATGCATTTTTTATTCAAAAAGGTGCGTTAAAGTAGAATGATACATATAGTGTGATAAGCAAAGAGTAGGACTATGTCCCTTCCAAGGGCAAGCTGAGGAATAGTATTAAATCAAATATTACGCTCATTACTGTAATCCACCTGGGAATTCCATGGTGTGAGGTAGCTTTCTGCCTCCTTGGTTGTTGCATCATGTGTTCAGCAATAGTGCTGCCGAACAGTGTTTCCAGATATTAATGTCCTGAAAAAGAGAAAAAAACCAAGCGGGAAGCCCCTAGTGCGATTGAAGCCGCGTCTTGGGGCATGCCGTGGTGGTGCCCCCCTCCCTGCCTGTGCCCATGGTATTTTTAATTTGTAATTATGTACGCATGGCACGAGTTTCGCCGCTTGGCTGGGACTGGGGTGGAGGCCATATTGCTACGCGAGCTCAGATTGCGCCAGGCGGTCTAGTTACCGATTGCTCCGAGCGCTCTTGAAGGTGTCCGGGTCTTGAAACGCCGAACTGGTGGATTGCCTTGAGAGGCTGCTTTGCGCTTCTGCTGCGAGGGCCGCAGCGTGCTCCTCCGTTCGGAGAGAGCGCTCTGTGTTTCCATTGACTGTAATAACCCCACGAGGTCCTGGCATCTTGAGCTTGAGGTATGCATAATGCGGTACCGCATTGAATCTCGCAAATGCGGTTCGCCCGAGCAGTGCATGATAACCATTACGGAACGAGACTATATCGAAGAATAACTCTTCGCTTCGGAAGTTATTCGGGGATCCGAAGACCACTTCCAGTGTAATTGAGCCTATGCAATGGGCCTCTACGCCTGGAATAACGCCTTTAAAGGTCGTTTTTGTGGGTTTGATCCTTGAGGGGTCGATACCCATTTTGCGCACCGTGTCCTGATAAAGCAGGTCAGGTTGCTGCCACCATCCATAAGCACTCGAGTGAGGTGAAATCCGTCAATGATTGGGTCTAGAACCAGTGCGGCGAATCCGCCATGATGGATACTAGTGGGATGGTCCCTGCGATTGAAAGTGATCAGATAGGAGGACCATGGGTTGAACTTTGGGGCGACTGGCTCCAACGCATATACGTCCCTGAGCGCACGCTTCCGCTCCCGCTTGGGGATGTGGGTTGCGTATATCATGTTCACCGTCCGCACTTGTGGGGGAAACCTCTTCTGTCCTCCGATGTGTGGCTGCCGGGGCTCCTCCTCGTCATCGCTATGTGACCCCTTATCCTTGTTTTCGGCAATTAACTTGTCGGCGTGCTTGAACACCCAACAATCCCTGTTGGTGTGATTGGCTGGCTTGTCTGGGGTGCCATGTATTTGACACGAGCGATCGAGTATGGGGTCCAAACTGGACAGGCCGGCGTACTTTGTTTAAATGGCTTTTTCTGCTGAGCGGGTTTAGAGCCTTTGAATCTGGCATTGACTGTCGTATCCTCAGTATTATCGCTGTTAATGTGGCGCTTATGTTTGTTGCGGCGGGACCTGCTATTGTCGTCCTTGGTATCCGAGGTACCATGGTTCTTTGACATATTGTTACTGCGAGCCAGCCAGCTGTCTTCTCCCGCACAAAAGCGGGTCATGAGTGTCGTGAGGGCTGCCATAGATTTCGGCTTTTCCTGACCAAGGTGCCGGGCTAGCCACTCGTCACGGATGTTGTGTTTGAAAGCCGCTAGGGCCTCTGCATCCGGACAGTCGATGATTTGATTTTTCTTTGTTAGTAACCGAGTCCAGAATTTCCTGGCCGATTCTTCTGGCTGCTGAATTATGTGGCTCAAGTCATCGACATTTGGTGGTCTCACATAAGTGACCTGAAAGTTGTCGAGGAATGCGGCCTCCAGATCTTCCCAACAGCTAATGGACTCTGCTGGCAAGCTGTTAAGCCAATGTTACGCTGGTCCTTTGAGCTTTAGTGGGAGGTATTTGATGGCGTGTAAGTCATCACCGCGGGCCACGTGGATGTGGAGGAGGAAATCCTCGATCCATACCGCAGGATCTGTTGTGCCGTCATATGATTCAATATTTACAGGTTTGAAACCTTCTGGGATTTGATGATCCATTACTTCGTCTGTGAAGCCTAAGGGGTGTGCGGCGCCTCTGTATTGGGCTATATCCCGACGCAACTCAAATGGGTCTTGCCCGCTGTGTTCGGCCGGCCGGATTTACTTTTACTGTATCCGGCGTGACGTTTATTGTCTCGCATAGTGGCGCACCCTCGTGATCCGTAGATCGATCTTGCATGTTTTGCTTTGTCCTCCAATACGTCTCGCAGGTCTGGCGTGTTTCCCCATGCTTTTTTATTTGAATGGCGTCGGGGTGCGGGCTGAGCTTTTGACTGGAATACCTCTCTATCACGGCCACGAGGTGGCCGATCAGCCGCATCATACGCTTCTTCCTCCAGTCGAGGTAGCAGCCAGCGTTTTGGCTAACTCTTGGAGTGGCGCTCGAGTTTATATTCCTCGGCCGCGAGGACTTCAGTCCATCTGTCAGCTAGCAGATCTTTATCAGCTTGAAGCTGCTGCTGCTTTTTCTTAAGGCTATTTGCCGTGGCCATAAGCCGGTGCTTGAAGCGCTTTTGTTCGATGGGATCCTCTGGCACGGCGAATTCATCCTTGCCGAGGCTTGCCTCGTCTTCGGAGGGGGGCATGTAATTATCATCCTCCGCCTCTCCGTCTGCCGCTCTCTCAGGAGGGCTAGCTCCTCCGTCCTCCTACTGTAAATCTTGCTGGAGGGGGCTGTTGTTGTCTTTGGCACTATCTGGAGTGTTATTACCTCTTGTGCCGGTATCACCACTTTTGCTTTGGCGGTACTTCGAGCGGCGCCGCTGACGTCGGCGCTTGGGTTGCTTCTTGGAGGGGTCATCCTCCACTATCTCGTCGCCATTGCCTTCTTTGGGTGTATCCACCACGTATATATCGTATGATGAGGTGGCTGTCCAGTGCCCTGTGGGCAGTGGTTCCTCTTCGTCTCCTGCATCGTCTTCCATACCATTGATGTCTTTGGAGTCGAAGTCGAGCATGTCGGTTAAGTCATCGACAGTGGCTACTATGTGGGTGGTGGGTGGGCCGCGAATTTCTTCGTCGTCCGTATCCCAGTCCTGTCGGACATAGTTCGGCCAGGATCCTCCTGACAAGGAGAGAGACCTTAATGAGTTCAGTATGTCGCCAAAGGGCGAGTGCTGAAAAATATCTGCGGAGATAAACTCCATGATCGGCGCCCAATCGGATTCGATAGGAACGGTCGCACGCGGTTCGGAGTCCGTGGCCAGAGAAGGATCCGGCAGTTTAACAACACAGCTCTCGTGCAAGGTAAGGTCGGTGTTTGGCTTGATAGCCGCTAAGGGTAAGGCCTCCGTGGCGGGGTCCATCCACCCGTCCATGGACGGCGCAACTGGCTCCGAATTGAGGGACGGAGCGGCTGCCTGTGCGATCTCCCGAACACTGTCCGATGGTAGAGCTAAATCGTGCTCATCATGACCGCGTGACGCACAAGGCAGAGGCTCGAATCCGTCGAAGATAAAGTCTCCACGGATGTCGGCCGTGTAGTTTAAGCTTCCAAACCTGACCTGGTGGCCAGGGGCGTAACTTTCAATCTGCTCCAGATGGCCAAGCGAATTGGCCCGCAGTGCAAAGCCGCTGAACACGAAGATTTGTCCGGGGGGAAAGTCTCACCCTGGACTGCATCGCCATCGATGATAGTAGGAGCCATTAAGCCTAACGGCGACGACACATAGGAACTCTCAATGAAAGCACCAAAGTCGGTGACAAAACCAGCGGATCTCGGGTAGGGGGTCCCGAACTGTGCGTCTAAGTCGGATGGTAACAGGAGGCAGGGGACACGATGTATTACTCAGGTTCGGGCCCTCTTGATGGAGGTAAAACCCTACGTCCTGCTTGATTAATATTGATGATATGGGTAGTACAAGAGTAGATCTACCACGAGATTAGAGAGGCTAAACCCTATAATCTAGCCTATGGTATGATTGTATGTTGTCCTACGGACTAAAACCCTCCGGTTTATATAGACATCGGAGAGGTTAGGGTTACACAAGGTCGGTTACAAAGGCGGAGATACACATATCCGTATTGCCTAGCTTGCCTTCCACGCCAAGTAGAGTCCCATCCAGACACGAGACGAAGTCTTCAATCTTGTATTTTCATAGTCTAACAGTCCGGCTGAAAGATATAGTCTGGCTATCCGGAGACCCCCTAATCCAGGACTCCCTCAATACCCTTGTAGACCGAAAGCGGAAATGTTTAGTAATGCGGTTGATGTAGTCGAACGTCTTCGTGATCCAACCAATCCAAGTACCGAACATACGACACCTCCGCGATCTGCACATGTTCAGCTTGGTGACGTCGCTCGAACTCTTGATCTAGTTGAGGCTGAGGGAGAGTTACGTCAGCACGACAGCATGGTGACAGTGATGATGAAGTTACCGGCGCAGTGCTTCGCCTAAGCACTACGACGATATGACCGAGGTGTGTAACTGTGGAGGGGGGCACCACACACGGCTAAAAGATCAACTTGTGTCTATGGGGTGCCCCCTAGCCACGTATACAAAGAAGGGGAGGGAAGAGGTGGTTGGCCCAAGGGGGGCACGCCAGGTGTGGGGAATCCTACTAGGACTCCCTAGTCCAAGTAGGATTCCCCTCCTCTTTCCTATTCCTAGTAGGAGAAGGAGGGAAGGAGGAGGAGGAGAGAAGGAAAAGGGGGGCGCCCCCCCAACCCTAGTCCAATTCGGATTGGGCTAGGGGGGCGTGTGCCACTCCCTGGCCGGCCTCCTCTCTTCCACCACTAGGCCCATGAGGCTCGATAACTCCCCCCCGGGGCAGGGGGTTCCGGTAAGCCCCGGTACTCCAAAACGACCCGAACCATTCCGTGTCCGAATGTAACCTTCCAATATATGAATATTTATGTCTCGACCATTTCGAGACTCCTCGTCATGTCCGTGATCTCATCCAGGACTACGAACAAACTTCGGTACACCAAATCACATAACTCATAATACAAATCATCATCGAACATTAAGCGTGCGGACCCTATACGGGTTTGAGAACTATGTAGACATGGCCGAGACACATCTTCGATCAATAACCAATAGTGGAACATGGATGCTCATATTGGGTCCTACATATTCTACGAAGATCTTTATCGGTCAAACCGGATAACAACATACGTTGTTCCCTTTGTCATCGGTATGTTACTTGCCTGAGATTCGATCATTGGTATCATCATACCTAGTTCAATCTCGTGACCAGCAAGTCTATTTACTCGTTCTGTAATGCATCATCCCATAACTAACTCATTAGTCACATTGCCTGAGGGGCTTATAGTGATGAGCATTACCGAGAGGGCCCAGAGATACCTCTCCGATCTTGATCTATGCCAGCTCAACAAACACCATCGGAGACACCTGTAGAGCATCTTTATAATCACCTAGTTACGTTGTGACGTTTGATAGCACACAAGGTGTTCCTCCGGTATTCGGGAGTTGCATAATCTCATAATCAGAGGAACATGTATAAGTTATGAAGAAAGCAATAGCAGAAAAACTAAACAATCATTACGCTAAGATAAAGGATGGGTCTTTTCCATCACATCATTCTCTAATTATGTGATCCTGTTCATCAAATGACAACTGCTACCTCTTGAGCATGCGTTGGTGTAAGTGCATCTAGTGCCACCCTTAGTTGGTTTTGGAGTATTAACGACAAACTTGGTTGAGGGACTAATGTGTTTGTGAGAATTGTAGGATAACACAGGTAGTTGTCCCTCATTGATTCGGTTTATCTACCAGAGATGACCCCTAAAAATGTGTGAAGACATTGAAGACAATGGTCGTCTGTGAAGAGATTCACATTGAAGACTATGACATGAGAAGACATCGCATGAAGACTATGGATTGCGAAGACATAGTTGTTTCGTAGTTTCCTTTTTCTTCTTTGTTGAGTCATAGGTACCACCGTACTGTTAAGTGGAGTCCAAGTGAACAAAGACAGAGTGACTGAAGTGATGCACAACCAAATCCTATGTCTCCAGAGTTGCATAAGTCAGCTTTACTTGTAGCCCAAGTAAAGCTGCCGCGTGTGTTTGAAATATGACCCTTGGACACATGTTAGTTCCTTAGTGACCCAGGGTCATTTCGGAAAAATCAGGTCGGGTTGCCTCCTAGCTGTAAATAGCCTACCCCCTACACCATAAATTGGTGGCTGCTCAGAGTTAGTGCACGACTTCTGTCGTTTGAGAGCAACCCACCTCCGAAGCCTTTGAGAGAGAAATCCTTGCAAGGACAAAGCCCTAAACACCCAGAGCCCAAGAGTGTTAGGTATCACTGAAATCTTTCTATCTGCATGATCTGAAGACTTGTTACACTTGAGGACTGTGAATCCTCTAGCCGGTTAGGCATCACGTTCTGAGCATCCGAGAGTCATTGTGGATCGCCGGTGAATGAAGTCTGTGAAGGTTTGGAAGTCTCCATTGAAGACTTACCAGAGTGATTGGGCAAGGACTGTGTGTCCTTAGCTCAAGGGGAATAAGGTGAAGACGCGGTCTTCTGAGTTGAATCTCAGCCTCTGTAACCAGGCGTACAGTTGTCACAACAATTGGAACTGGTCAAACAAAGCCTTGTCCTCGCCAAGCAACTGGTTCTGTCCTCTACCTATCTTTACTTACTGTTTGTCTTCATGAAGTCATTGCCTGCTTGCATGATCTGATTGACTTCACTATGTGAAGACTATTGTTGTTTGGCTTCATACTATCTTCCATCCTGATCCATACTACCTAGCTGCTGATAGTGTTCATGCTTTCACTTCATTGCTTACTTGACTATGGCCTGTCTAGTGTAGTCTTCCTTCCGCTGCATATCAATAGGTTTATTTCGGTTTGTCTTCAAAGCCCCCGTGTTTTGAAGACTTTCATAAAAATCGCCTATTAACCCCCCTCTAGTCGATAACTAGCACTTTCAATTGGTATTAGAGCAAGGTGCTCCCTTGTTCTGTGTGATTCGGTTTAACCACCTAGAGTTTTAGCTATGTCGACTACAGGGATAATCAAAGTCTCCGCTGCGTGCCCTATCTTCGATGGCACTGATTACCCCTACTGGAAGAATAAGATGTGCATGCATCTTGAAGCCATTGATGTCGATCTCTGGTATGTCATCAAGAACGGCATTCCCAATGCCGGTGAAGGTGTCACCCTTGCTGATGTCAAGAAATTCATTCAACTGGATTCTACTGCCAAGAACATCATCTGTGGTTATCAGACCAATGGACAATATGGTCGTGTGAGTGCTCTGGAAACTGCAAAGCTAGTCCGGGACTGGCTCTCCAAGGTCAACGAAGGCGTCTCAACCTAGAGAGACTCAAGGATCAATGTTCTTCGCAACCTCGTCAACCGCTTCAAGAGAAATGACAATGAGAATGTTCAGCTGACGTTTGATCGCCTCAGACAAATGAGCTTCATGCACTCGGTGCCACTGAGATCACCAAGCATGAAATCGTCAAGATACTCTTGAGATCACTCGACAGCTCATTTAACACCCCGGCCCTGTTGATTCAAGAATGCCCTGACTTCAGGACCCTCGATCCGTCTGACATACTTGAGATGCTCAACACACATGAGTTCTAGTTATCTAAGAAAAGAAAAATCTATGGTCCCAACTATGGCCGAACTCATGCTTTGAAGGCAAAGGTTGTTTCCTCATCTGAAGAAGAATCTGACTACAGTTCTGAGGATCCTGAAGACATTGGAAAGGAACTTGACATGCTAGTGAAGAAGTTCCAGAGGTTCACCAAGAAGAAAGGCTCCAGAAAGTCTTCAAGATCCAGCTCAAGAAATGATGAAGCTTCCTCCCGTGACTACAAGAAGAGAATGTGCCACAAGTGCAAGAAACCTGGTCACTACATCTCTGAATGTCCTCAATGGGACAGTGAGAACAACAACAAGAAGAAGAGCAAGTAATATGATTCTGATGACAAGAAGAAGAAGAAATCCTCAAAGTCTTCTTCCAAGTCACCGTCGAAGTCTTCATCACACAAGAAGAGCTCATCCAGCGAGGCTCGTGCATTTGATGGCAAGGAGATGGATTCAGAGGAGGAGTCTACATCTGAGGAGGTGGAGATGGAGTATGAAGAGGAATCTGATTCAGGCGTGGCAAGTCTGTCTCTAGCTTCAGCATATGTCGCCAAGTCCGTCTTCAACATTGAAGACAATGCCCTCGTCACCAACACTGATGCTAATGATGAGGATGACTTTGCACCCACCTACTTCTTCATGGCATGTGGTGCCAAGGTAAACTCACGCGATGCTTACTATCAAACATGAAGTGAAGATGACTCTGAATGTGAATCTAAACCTAGCTACAAAACACTTGCTAAAATTGCAACACATCAACAGAATGCTATGGAACATATTCAAAAAATGCTAGACAAAAGCGATGACCTGTTGGACGCGGAAATGACCCAATCTCAATCCTTAATTGAAGACACTAAAAATACTCATGTTAAGTAAGAGGAACTTGAAAGTTGTCATGAAACGCTCTCAACAACTCATGAAAAGCTTTCCTACGATTATCTTCAAAGGAAGAAATAACTTGAGACCTTGAGAACGGCTCATGAACATCTTCAAAAAGAGAATGAGTCACTCCGCGCTCAACAGACCAGTTCCGCTCAGGAAGGATTTGAACCACCATGTCTAAAATGCCTTGAGCGTGATAACGCTACTTCTGTTGCCGGATGTTCTACTTCTACTATTGTTGCAATATCTTCAATTGCTGATGTGGTAACTAACCCCTCTGCTGAGGATACCACTACCATTGCTAATGAAAGTGCCAGGTTGAAGACATTGCTTGAGACAAGAATGTACAAAAGTCTCAAAGGGCATTAGGCACTATGTGATGTCCTCCAGAAACAGATTCTGAACCGAAACCCTAGGAAAGAGGGTGTTGGGTTCGAGAGGAAAATGAATGTTGATGGTTCTTACTGGAAGCCTGAGCAGTACCCCAAATCCACATGGGTTGCTACAAAGGGACCTTCAATGGATCCATCTACCTTATCTGGCTTCACTTGTGCTAACCCGATTATCATTGATGAATCCTTTGATGCAAACTATAAACTGTTTAAGAATCAGAATGGTGAAGTGTTTGCCAGGTATATTGGTACTAACTCTAAGAATGGACCACCTTTGAAGAAGATCTGGGTGCCCAAGAGTTGTCTTGAAAATCTTCAGGTGAATGTCATCATGACACCACCTGGGAAGAAGACAAAACCCAGACCAAAGGCTTCACATGGTCCAAAGGCTTCATACAGACAGAGGACTCACCAGAGTCACCCTAACACTAATGTTTTGCAGGGAAACCATACTCAGGTCTATGAATATGAGCGTGTTTCATCAAATCGCCATGTTCATAAGACTAAGAACTATTCTTCCTATTCTTATGAGTATTATTCACCTCCTGCAAGACTATTTGCTAGGGCTCCAAAGCCAAAGTTCTCAGATGCTGCACTTAGACTCATTGTTTCGAAGCCACCCCTGAAAATGTGTGTGGTTAAGAAAACTTAACTCTCTTTTGTAGGGAAGGGTCTCCAGCCAGAAATCAAAGGTGTCAAATGTTATTGCTAGGGACCTAAAACACCTTGTGGGCGCATGATAAAATTCCCAAATGGTCTTACTATGTATTTAGTTCCTGAATCGGTTGCCAATCATCCTATCAGTCCTAACCTAGATCTGAGCATTCATAATCCACTTGCTCGTCAAATGTTTATGCTTCACAATACCCTTGGTGAAGCCTATCCCCCTAACTGCATTATAGGGTATGACACCAAAGGCTTCAGAATGGATTATTGACAGTGGATGCACTAACCACATGACTGGTGATCTAAGTCTTCTCGTGGACTCAACCTTACGTCCATCTAACAAGAGTCACATCACATTTGCTGACACTGGTAAAAGCAAGGTCTTGGGTCTAGGTAGAGTTGCAATCTCAAAGGATCAACACATGGATAAAGTGATGCTTGTTGAATCCCTTAGTTTCAACTTAATGTCTGTCTCAATGCTTTGTGACTTGAACATGATTGTGATATTTGGAAAATATTGTTGCCTTGTTCTAATGGAATCTGACAAGTCTCTAGTCTTTGAGGGGTACCGAAATATGATATGTATATGGTAGATTTCTCAACAGGACCACAGTTGGCCGTATGTCTTGTAGCAAAAGCTTCAGAGTGTTGGCTCTGGCATCGGAGGCTAGGGCATGCTGGCATGAGGAACTTGTACACTCTCGCGAAGAAGAAGCATGCCGTAGGCATCGAGGGCGTCAATTTCAAAAAGGATCATCTGTGTGGTGCCTGTGAAGCTGGGAAGATGACTAGGGCCAAGCATCCCTCGAAGACAATCATGACGACATCATGTCCTTTCGAGCTGCTTCACATGGACCTATTCGGCCCTACTCATAACTCCACTCTTACTACCACTGCTTGTCTCTATGGTTTCGTTATTGTTGATGATTACTCTAGATATACCTGGGTGCATATAATTCTCTACAAGACTAAATGCAGGATGTCTTCAGACAATTTGCCAATCGTGCCATGACGAACTATGGCTTCAAGATCGAGCACATCAGAAGTGACAACAGCACAGAGTTCAAGAACACCGGCCTTGACACCTATCATGATACATTGGGCATCACTCATGAGTTCTCTTCTCCATACACACCTCGATAGAATGGCATCGTGGAGCGCAAGAATGAGACACTCATTGAGATGGCTCGGACGATGCTTGATGAGTACAAGACTCCAAGGAAGTTCTGTCCTGAAGCTATTGATACTGCATGCCATGTAATCAACCGTGTTTATCTTCACAAGCTCCTAAAGAAGACATCATATGAGCTACTGACTGGTGGTAATAAGCCAAACGTAAGCTACTTCAGAGTATTTGGTGCTAGGTGCTGGATCAAAGATCCGCATCAAACTTCAAAATTTGCACCGAAAGCACATGAAGGTTTTATGCTTGGTTACGGAAAGGATTCACACTCCTCCAGAGTCTTCAACCTCTTTCACCATAAAGTGGTTGAAACTGTGCATGTGCGGTCTGATGAAACTAACGAATCGCTAAGAGGGCACCTGCCAAATGTGCTAGATGAAGTCTCACCAAGTGAATCCATCAAGCTTATGGGGACTGGAGAAATCATACCTTCAAAGGCACAGGCTGAAGAGGAACTGTCGGAGTAATGGGCCACGGGTAGGCCAACCCAAGGCACAGAACCTTTCAAGACATCAAGGCAGGCTGCGCCCCTCAAGACCCCAGGACGAAGAGCCGCCTTCGAGAAGTCGACGGCAAAATGGCCGACTGACCACTCACGGCCGTGTCCCAGGGACAACTTCCAGAGAAGCCGGCTTTGGGGAGTCGGCCTGCGACTCCAACAAACCCCATGACCTCATCAAGTGGGACGGGGCAGGGGAGTGGCTACAATGAAGCCCACTTCCACCCCTTACCAAGGGCAGGCATGGCACTGTTGCCATGCCGGCCCTGACATTAGCACCGCAGGACCGAATCCTGCACCCACGACGGTTTGTCTGCGCAGCCCAGAGGCAGCGGGTCCCACCAGTCAGTGGGACCCCAGGAGACGACAAGAGGACCACCATTCGGACCCGTCAAGAGTCGGCCCCGGGGAGTCGGCCAAGCCCTCCCCCGGGCCCACGTGCCATTAATCAAGATGTGATGGAGAGTGGCAATAGTGATCGCCCGCCAGGCGGCGGGGCTGTCACCACGACCTCATGATCAAGCCCGCGTCATCAGAAGCACGGCCATAGTAATCAGCAGCCGGCAAGACCCGCCCGTGGCGGACGCGGTCTGTTGGCTCCGTACCAGGCCAGTCAGCAGGGCCCACCAGTCGGCGGCCCCAGCGGTGGGCAGGGAAGACGGAGGCCAGAGGCGCTGACAGCTGGGCCCTCGTCCAGCCGGATTACCATTGTACCCCCGGGGGGTAGGCCTATATAAACCCCCCAGGGCACCCATGCAAAGGGTTGGAACCCCTTAGCTCTAGGCCAGATCATATAGGAGGGAGAGAGCTAGCCTTGCCCTCTCCTACCTCCAGGAAACAGCTCAAGGAGCAACCATGTAAACACTTTGCCATAGTGATCATGCGGAGACCGCCAAGAGCAGTAGTAGGGGTATTATCTCCTCGGAGAGCCCTGAAGCTGGGTAAGATTCACCGGCGTGCATGTCTTCGCCTCATCCCGTTTCCAGGCACCGGCGACGTTCTACTCGCCCCCACCATGATAAGACATCCTTTGGCATATGTCGCACCCAACCCCCGACAATTGGCGCCCACCGTGGGGCCTGGTGCACCGCCGTCCGGAGACCTATTCTGGACGGGAACCATTTTCCTCTCTGGCGAGCGCAGCCAGCCAAGCACGCCAGACGGGGTTTGCGCCGACGCGCTGCGAGGCATTGAGATCGCCTGCGCGGCCAGCTGTCTGGCCGAACTTTTCGGCGAGGTTCGCCTCTCCGACGAACCTGCATCCAACGCAGGCACGGGCGGCTCCGAGAGCCTCCTCGCTGGCCTCCTCGATCAACTCCACGTTTCTGGCGAGCCTGCCGTAGACTTAGAGTCTGTAAGCTCCACCAACCCGATGCTGGTCGAGTCGGACACCGCGTCACTCGATGCGTTCCCCACCAATGTGGTGGTCTACGACGAACCTCTCACTCGCGCGGAGAGCGACGGAAGCACCGTCACTGAGGTGCTCGTCATTAGTCATGACGAGCTCCCCGGCGGAGGAGCGCACGACTCACTCGGCGCGGCGCTACAAGATCTAACCGCGCCCATTCCGGAAGATGCTGACGCAGAGACGTTGGAGGCGCGCCGCCTTCAGCTCGTTGAAGGCGCGAAGAAGCTGGCCAGCATGAGACGCTTGTTAGAAGCCTACCAGCGGGAGATGGATCGCGCTGTCGGCGGCTCGCCAGCCCCAGCGGGGCCCAGCCCGCCTTGGCGCGGTCCGGCAGCGTGGCGTAGCCATCGCCAACCTGTTTGGGGCAAGCCACCCTGTGTACGCTACAGCAGCGGAGAACATCCGAGCCGCCCAGGCAGCGGCGGATGAGCTGGACAATTTCGAGGGCGAAGAACGCCGCCTCATGATGGAGCGAGTCCAACGGCTCCTCGACGCGGCCGCCGCGCAGAACGAGGCCAGCAACCGCACGGAGGCGCCGCAGCGGCAAAACGACGACCTTCGCCGAGATCAAGGCACGACGTCTCGGACGCCAACTGGCGGCGCCCGAGGAAGAAGAGACAAGGATCCGGCTGTCAGCCACAGTCAGACTCGCATTACCATAGAGCGCGACCGAGACGGCCGCCCGAGAGCAGTTGGACGACTGCCCCGCCACCTGTTGACCATCCAACTCTCGGCGACCACCTTGGCCGCCGAGAGGGAGTTGGAGAGAATGACGCCCACCACCGGATCGACCGACTTCACCGATCCCTAGCACTGGAAGAAGAAGACGAGCTAGGTCCACCTTATTTCGGGCCCCGCATTCGGGACGAGCCCTTTCCCAGAGGGTTCACGCTCCCAAGAGACACGCCCAAGTATACCGGCTCCGTGAAGCCGGAAGACTGGCTAGTCGACTACTCCACGGCTGTCAGCATAGCAAACGGCAACAAGCGTGTCGCCGTGAAGTATGTTCCGCTCATGCTCCAGGGCACGGCCCGGACATGGCTGAACAGCCTGAAGCCCCGCAGCATCAACAGCTGGGTCGACTTCACCGAAGCGTTCGTCCGCAACTTCACCAGCACATAGAAGCGTCCTCCCAAGCCTCGTCAGCTCTCCTTGTGCGTGCAAGGCCCCGATGAGTCTACTCGCGATTACCTCACGCGTTGGGCCGAGCTTCGGAACTCCCGCGAGGGCGTGCACGAGGTGCAGGCCATCGAGTACTTCACAGCCGGGTGCAGAGAAGGCACCCTCCTCAAGCACAAGATCCTCTATGACGAGCTAGAAACCCTCGATGAGCTGCTGATCATAGCGGACAAGTACGCCACGGCCGACTCCTCCATGAAGGCGGAGATTCAAATCAGCACAACTCACAAAGTGGCCCCTCAAGCTCCAAGAACTCCAGCGGGAGACACCAACCGACGACAACAGCAGGGCGACCACAAGCGCAAGGCCCCGCAGCCAGCTTCCAGCAGCCGGCAGGTTGCGATCGTTGAAGGCCAGCAGCCGGATGGGCAGCCTCCGCCCAAGCGATAGAAAGGCGGCAAGCCAAACTAGTTGCCGGCCTTCTCCTATGAGCAGACCCTGGATGGACCTTGCAAGTTCCATAGCGGCGCCAAGCCATCGAATCACACCACCCGGAAGTGCCATTGGCTCACCAGGGTCACCAAGGGAGACGGCCTCCTGCCACCCCCGCCTGCTGGGCAGCCGCCTCCGCCTCCGCCCCAGCAGCCGGCTGTCAGGCCAGTCGGCGCAGTACAAGACGAATACCCTGAAGAACACGGAGCCTACGTGGTGTTTACCAGTATGGCTGATGATCGACGCAGCAGGCGGCTGCAGCGACAAGAAGTGAATGCAGTAGCATCAGAGACGCCAGAGTTCATGCACTGGTCCGAGAAGCCCATCAGCTGGAGCAGGGCTGACCACCCAGAGGTGATGCCAAGTTCGGGCTCCTATGCCTTGGTCCTGTACGCCACCGTTGCTACGGATAGAGGAGCCGCGCGTTTCTCGCGAGTTCTGATAGACGGAGGCAGCAACATCAATATCCTATACAAGGACACCATGGAGAAGTTAGGAATCAAGCAAAGACAGCTTCAGAACAGCCGGACTGTGTTCCACAGCATTGTTCCTGGGCTTTCCTGCTCACCAATCGGCAAGATCCTGATGGATGTCCTCTTTGGAGACAAAGATCACTTCCGTTGATAGTCTGTTTGGTTTGAGGTGGTGGACCACGAGAGCCCATACCACGCGCTACTCGGCCGACCCGCCTTGGCCAAGTTCATGGCGATCCCCCACTATGCCTACCTCAAGATGAAGATGCCCAGTTCCAGGGGAATTCTGACTGTGGCCGGCGACTACCGGAAGTCGTCTGCCTGCGCGGCTGAGAGCAGTCGGCTGGCCGAGTCCCTGGTACTCGCGGCCGAGAAGCGGCTCCTTGAGCGAGTTGTGGTGATGGCCGGCAAGGAGCCAAAGGTATCACCCAACCCGAAGGAGTCGGAGGCTGAAGGTTCGTTCGAACTGGCCAAAGAGACAAAGAAGATACCCTTGGATCCGGAGCACCCAGAGAGGTACGCTGTCGTGGGTGCAAACCTCGACATCAAAAAGGAGGGCGAGCTCGTCGATTTCCTCCGTGAGAATCGGGACATCTTCGCATGGTCCCCCAAAGACATGCGAGGTGTACCGATGGAATTCGCCGAGCACAAGTTACATGTCCGATCTGATGCAAAGCCGGTCAGGCAGCCCCTGCGCCGCCTATCAGAAGAGAAGAGAAGAGTTGTCGGAGAAGAGATAGCCCGACTCCTAGCAGCCGGCTTCATTATGGAAGTGTTCTTTCTAGAATGGCTAGCAAATCCGGTCCTGGTACTGAAGAAGAACAAGCAGTGGCGAATGTGTATTGACTACACGAGCCTCAACAAGGCCTGCCCCAAGGACCCATTTGGTCAACCAAGAATCGACCAGGTGATAGACTCCACAGCCGGATGCGAGCTGTTGAGTTTTTTGGATGCATACTCAGGATATCACCAGATCAAGCTGAACCCGGCTGACAGACTGAAGACCACCTTCATCACGCCATTTGGAGCCTTCTGGTACCTCACCATGACGTTCGTCTTAAGGAATGCCAGCGCCACCTTTCAGCGTTGCATGCAGAAGTGCCTCCTCAAGCAGCTCGGCAGGAACACCCATGTCTACATGGACGACGTGGTGGTGAAGACGGAAAAGCGTCAAACACTGCTGGAAGACCTCAAGGAGACCTTTAAGAACCTGCGCCAATTCCAGATCAAGATCAATCCCGAGAAGTGTGTCTTCGGAGTACCAACCGGCCAGCTCCTTGGATTCCTGGTCTTTGAACGCGGCATAGAATGCAACCCAGTAAAGATCAAGGCCATTGAGAGAATGGAGGTACCCAGTCGACTGCTGGATGTGCAAAAGTTCAACGGCTGCTTGGCGTCCATCAGCCGATTCATCAGCCGGCTGGGCGAGAAAGCTCTCCCCTTATACCAACTCATGAAGAAGACCACTTTTTTCGAGTGGAACCATAAGGCGGACGAAGCTTTTCTCCAGTTGAAGAAGATGCTGACTACTCCACCCGTCCTGGCGGCTCTGACTCCCAAGGAACCTATGCTCCTGTACATCGCCGCCACCAGCCGGGTAGTCAGCACGGTCATTGTAGTGGAACGCAAGGAGGAAGGAAAGGCACTACCTATCCAGAGACCGGTATATTACCTGAGCGAAGTACTATCGACCTCCAAGCAGAACTACCCGCACTACCAGAAGATGTGCTATGGCGTACACTTTACTGCCAAGAAATTGAAGCCTTACTTTCAAGAGCATCCAATCACGGTGGTCTGCACGGCCCCGCTTGCCGAGATCATTGGTAGCCTAGATGCTTCTGGCCGAGTGGCCAAGTGGGCCATAGAGCTGGCTCTCTACACCATCCACTACCAGCCCCGCACCGCTATCAAGTCACAAGCACTGGCCGACTTCCTCGTCGACTGGGCCAAGATCCAGTACCTACCTCCAGTGCCTCACTCCACCCATTGGCGGATGCATTTCGACGGCTCCAAGATGCACACCGGCTTGGGAGCCGGCGTCGTCCTCACCTCTCCTAAAGGCGACAAGCTCAAATACGCACTGCAAATCCATTTTGCCGCCTCCAACAACGTCGCCGAGTACGAGGCGCTCATTCACGGGCTCCATCTTGCCAAAGAACTTGGCATCTGCCGGATCTTGTGTTATGGCGACTCAGACTTAGTGGTCCAGCAGTCATCTCGCGACTAGGACGCGAAAGATGCAAACATGGCGAGTTACCGTTTCCTCGTGCAGCAACTCAGCGGGTATTTCGAAGGGTGCGAGTTCCTCCATGTGCCAAGAAATGACAATGACCAAGCAGACGCCTTGGCACGAATCGGCTCTACCCGCCAAGCAATACCATCCGGCGTCGCCCTTCAACGCCTCCTCAAGCCGTCTGTCAAACCTTCACCAGAATCAGACTCCATTTTTGTGCCGGCTCCTCCCGAAGATGTCAGATCCGACTCCAGAGCTCCGGCACATGGTACGGGAATTTTGGCAGACGACTCCAAAGCCGCCACAGTCGAACCCGGCCCGGGGACTGCGGCGGCGGACTCGAAGACTCCAGAACTCGACCCAAGGGCCGCGCCAGTCGGCCTGGGGACTTCAGTAACCTAGCAAGCGGTTGTTGACTCCAACCCGCCGCCTCCCAGCCCAACCGCCCTCGTCCAAGTCACAGTTCTGGCAGTTGAAGAAATAGCAGCACCCTCGTGGGCCCAGCCCATCCTCAAATTCCTGGTGAGCAAAGAGCTGCCGACTGATGAGACCTCAGCTCGGCAAATACAACACCGAGCGGCAGCCTACACCATAATCAACAGAGAGCTGGTCAGGCGCAGCGTCACTGGTGTCTACCAGCGCTGCGTAGAGCCAGAGCTAGGCCAAGCAATTCTCAAAGACATCCATCAAGGCGAGTGCGGCCACCATGCGGCTTCAAGAGCACTCGTCGCCAAAGCCTTTCGACACGGTTTCTTCTAGCCGACTGCCCTAGAAGAGGCCAAGGAGTTGGTCCAGAAATGCAAAGGGTGCCAGAAGTTCAGCTCCAAGCCGCACCAGCCGGCTTCTGCACTCAAGACCATCCCCATTGCCTGGCCTTTCGCAGTTTGGGGTCTAGACATGGTGGGACCATTCAAGACAGCACGAGGTGGCTTAACTCACTTACTTGTCGCAGTGGACAAGTTCACCAAGTGGATAGAAGCGAAGCCAATCAAGAAGCTGAACGGTCCGACTGCCGTGACTTTCATCTCCGATATCACAATTCGATACGGCATACCACACAGCATCATCACCGACAACAGCACAAATTTTGCCAAAGGCGCCTTGGCCCGTTTTTGCGCAACACAGGGCATCCGACTGGACCTAGCGTCCGTCGCCCATCCACAGTCAAACGGCCAGGTGGAGCGAGCAAATGGCCTCATCCTGTCCGGCGTCAAACCCCGGCTGATCGAGCCTCTGGAGCGCTCGGCTGGCTGCTGGCTCGACGAGCTACCAGCCGTCCTCTGGAGTCTGCGCACGACTCCAAACAAGTCAACCAGCTTCACGCCTTTCTTCCTCGTCTACGGTGCCGAAGCCGTCATCCCAACGGACATAGAGTTCGACTCCCCACGAGTCACCATGTACACCGAGGAGGAAGCAGAAGAAGCACGACAAGACGGTGTCGATCTGCTGGAAGAGGGCCGGCTGTTGGCACTCAGCCGGTCCAGCATCTACCAGCAAAGCCTGCGCCGATACCACAATAGGAAGGTCAAGCCAAGATCTTTCCAAGAAGGCGACCTTGTGCTCGGGCTGATCCAGCGAACAGCCGGCCAGCACAAGTTGTCAGCGCCTTCGGAAGGCCCTTTCATCATCAGCAACGTACTGGGCAACGACTCCTACTACCTGATTGACGCTCAAAAGCCCCGAGCATGCAAGAGGGACGACTCCGGCAAGGAGACAGAGCGGCCATGGAATGCAAATCTCCTCTGAAGATTTTACAGTTGATGCAGTATGTACCACGCTACCTTTTGTATTAAAGCACCAAGACTTCGGGGTCCCCGAGACGAGCTCGGGGACTGCCCTCTTTTGTCTAAATGATAAAAATCATGCCTACAAGTATGTTACTCTTTGTTATGCCGCTTGGCATGGGGCTCGACAAGTCGGCCCGGGGACTTGCCGCCTTGCACTATGAAAATGCTTCCTGCAGCCGGACAAGTAGTGTGTAACACCTAAACCGTCTCTTGACAGAAGCCGGAGCTCGCAGAAGCGACTGTACGGTGGGTAGAAGTAAGGTAGAATGGGCGTTCGCATGAAAAATGGCTAAGGACTCAAAGCATAAAACATAGCTCAAGACGGCTTCCAGCCTTTTTTCACAAACCGACTCTCGAATAGTCGGATTGCCGCCTTCTATTCAACTTGCTCAAAAACTCTTAAAAACGGCTAAGTACTTGCCTTCCCAAAGTAGCCAAGCATTTGATCCAGCGGCAGTCCGCAGAGCGGCTGTCCGACTGGCAAGGCAGGCAACTAAGAGAAAGCGGCAAAGGAAAAAATCCAAAAGAACAATGAGCAAGAAAAGATAGAACTCGGATAAATATATTTACATAACGTAGGCCCTTGGCCGAATCTTCAAGAAGAAGTTCAAAATACACCCCGCGGTGGAATTGTGCGAATTAACAAGTGCTTCAAAGAGTACTGAAGCAGATAAAATAAAGATAAAGCGGCAGCTTAGGAAGCAGCAGACGGATTCGGAGGGTCGGAGGAGGCGGCAACGTCAGGCGTTGGGGCGGCCGACTGGGAAGTCTCGGCTTGATCGCCTCCGGCGGCAGTCGACTCGGTCACACGCGGCTCGTTGCTGGAGGCGCGGTCGAGCTGAGGCTGGCCATCTGCCCCGTCTTCTGGTGCCTCCGTCTCGCCTCCGTCCTCCGCCTCGCCTTCCTCCTCGACGCTGGAGCCAATCACCTCCGCCGAGTCCTCGCCATAGTCTGGGTTCATCCCAAACCACTCCGGCGGTACCTCCTCGCCGTCTTCAGACCTCTCAGGGACGAAGATGCTGGTGTCGGTGTACTCAGCAATTGCCGCAGCACGCTTGACGAGGGCGTCATCCGCAGCTGCCAGCTCTGGCTGGGCCTTCGACCGAAGTGTGGCCAGCCGGTCTAGATCCAGCCCCGGATACCACGCCTTGACGAACTCCAAGGCCCGGCATGCTCCAGCTCGGGCCGAAGAACCCTTCCAGGCCTCAAGACGACCAGCCGTGACCTCTAGCCAGTTGGCCGTCAGGCTGGGGGTGCACGGAGCCTGCATGTCCGGCCACAGGGCGGCGATCGCCTGGGCACCGACACACTGAAGCCGGCGTAGCATCCGGTGAGTCAGCCAAAGGCGAGCCTCGATGCTCAGGATGTGCTCGTCAAGGGTTCGGGGGGCGTCGGCGGCGATCTCTGCGCCCTCCGACCTTCACGGTCAGCCTCGATGGCTTGGATGGCGGCCTGCGAGGGCCTAGGAAAGAAGTCTGCCAAGACGGAAGAAACGAAGAAGCAAGTCAAAAACCAGGAGTCGGCACGACTTATAATCGGCAGCTCGAAGAAAGAAAGGAAAGAAACTCACCATCAACGATGTCTTCAATCTCATGGAAGCCGGCGGCCAGCATCGCCTCCTTGTCAGACCAGGAGGAGCGCTCTCTCGCGAACTCGGCCAGGAGGGCGGTTTCCGTCTCTTCCGCCTCCCTCTGCATCTTCGCAAGCAGCTCCCTCTGCTCTGCCAATTAAGTGGCCAGCAGATCGCGCTCTGTGGCGAGCTTGCCGCACTCCTCCCCTTTGGCGCGCAATGCGGAGTTGGCTTCGCTCAGCTGCTGTTGAAGAGCAGCATTGGCTCCTGAAAAGAAGGAAGAAAGAAGGTGTTAAGTCATCAATAAAGAAGATCACCAGGGAGATCCGGCCTGACTGGTCAGCAGTCGGCCCAAATCTCGGGGACTACAGCCCGCGGGTGCGCCAGCACGCCCCCGCAAAGAAGAAAAAAGGACTTATTCCGGCTCTCCGACAAATCGGTGGTCCGCTTGCCCAGCTCTTCAACGTTACGGTTGAAGGCAGTGACACAGAGGTTGTGGTAATCCTACATCAAGCGTTTCAGACAAAAAAGTTAATACCCAGAGTTCATCAATTGGAGTTCCGGGCCGCCTGCTCAGCAGCCAGCCCGAAACTCGGGGACTACACCCAGTGGGTGCGCTGGCGCGCCCCCACAGAGAGGAACAAGGAAACAAGGACCAAAGGAAAAAAACATACCCGGACGGCTGCCCGCGACGCCAGGTACGCCTTGGTGCAATTCTGGAGAGCGTCGCCCTCAGCATGAAGCTTCGCCTGGACGTCTAGAAGCGCCTGGTTCAGCGGCCCTGTGCCGCCTCCTCGCACCCACCCAATGGGCGCGGCGCACGTCGCTTCGGCGTCTGGGATCGCCGAGCTAGCGGTGCCGGCCTCCAGGGGTCGGGGTGCCGAAGTCGCCTTCTCCAGACGGCGGCGCGTCAGCGAGCCGACTTGGAGGAGTAACCTCGCCACGGCCTCGTCTTCGGTCGGCGGCGCCAGAGGGTCCGCTGGCTGCTTGCCATGCACACTCTCAGACGGCGGCGGAGGCGGCGGCAGAACGATCACATCCGGTGTAGAGGGGTCACCGCCTTCCCTCTCCACGACAGGGTTCTCACCGCCGGCTTCCCCAGTCTGCCCCGTGAACTCTGCAGGTGGCGGCGCAGAGTTCAACGGGGTCACGAACACCGCCGATTGGCGGCGTGCGGCCTCCTCAGCCTGCCGCTTCGTCGCAGCGGCGGCTTCGGCCTCCGACAGTTTTTTCTTGGCAGAGTCCTCCGCCCTATCGGCCTCCGCCTTCTCCAAGAGAACGGCCTCTTCTTCATTGCGCTTCTCCTGCGCATTCCGCTCTGTCGCCTCCCGGAGGTCAGCAGCGGGGTCAATCCGCCGAGTGGTGGCGGACGTCTCCGCTGACCCCATGACGGAGGCGGCGGTGACCCTCTCAAGAGTGAGGGGAGCCCTGAAGCAAGCGAAGCAAGCAAAATACTCAGGCAAAGCCACAAAGAAAGAATAAAGCATTGAGACAGAATACTCACGTGGAGACCAATGGTAGCTTCTTCACTTCCTTATGGAAGCGGATGGCCTTCGCAGCCGCCTCGTCCCGCTAGGTCGCCGCAGCCGAACCCTTGGGTTTCTTCGGCCGATTTCCGAACAAGGTCGGCACGGCCCTACGCTTCTTCCCGCCGCCTGGAGCACCCGGTGCGGCAGAAGAGCCCGCACCAGGCTGGCTGGCTCCTGGCCAATGGTAGGGGGCGACTTCTCCCTCGGCATTGTCATCAGGCCAGTCAGCGAAAGTGGCCGAAGGCCTGAAGTCACCTGCTGCTCCTCCTCCCCCCTCGGCGTCGTCCTCAAGAGTCGCCGCCCCCAGATCGGGGTCGTCGACGTCGCTCTCCGCCCGATCGGCGAGGAACTCGCGGGCCGGCCCCGAGGTGCCAGCTGGCGGGTGGAGGAGGGGATTCTGACCAAAGCCGACTGGTCAAAACAAACTCGGCAAGAAAGAAGACAATCCAAAGAAAGAAAGGAAAGGCAACTCACCACGGGCGGGGGGTTGGCGCGGGAGTACGGCTCCTTGCCGAACCGCCAATCCTCCAGGAGCTTGTTGTCCGAGAGGTAGTTCACCATGAAGGCCACCTCCTCGTGAGGCATGTCCTTGGTGCACATCCGACTCGGGTCGCGGTGCCCGCTCATTTGGCATATCATATGGGGGCGGCCTTGGAGCGGGTGAACTCGGTGCGCCACGAAGGCGGCCAGCAGGTCTGGACCAATCAAGCCCTCCGACTGCGTCAGCACTCGGAGTCCTGCGATGGCGCCGGCTCCTGCAGGCGTCAGCGACTTAGCCCGGTACGACCAGTTGGGCAGCCTCCCAGCCGGCAGGTTGACCCAGTCGCCCCTCGCGGAGACACTCCTGACGTAGAAGTATGATCTCTGCCACATCTTCACCGACTTTATGAGCGAGATGGAGGGGAAGGGGTTGTCGGCCCCCGACCTTCGCACGGTGATGAAAGCGCCGCATTGAGCCAGCACGCCTGCAGCCTGGGTGCCGAGCTTGGAGAAGAAGAACTCCCCCCAGAGCTCGAGGGTGAGGAGGACTCCGAGGAAGCCTTCGCACAAGGCCACGAAGGTGGACAGAAGCACCACCGTGTTGGGCGTGAGGTGTTGCGGCTGGAGGCCGTAGAACTCTAGGAAGGAGCGGAAGAAGCTGCTCGCCGGCAGCCCCAACCCGCGCAGGTAGTGCGAGCGGAAGATGACCCGCTCGCCCTCCTGCGGCACGGGGGAAATCTCCCCCCTCGGCGCAAGATGCACCCGCACGTGATCCTCGCCGGGGAGCCGACGAGTCCTGCAGAGGAACTCGATGTGGTCGCCGTGAACTTCGGAGCCGTCCCAGGTGCCGGAGCGCACCGGGGGAGGCGCGGCGGCAGAGGAAGAGCTCATCGCGAGCTAATCGCCGCGGCGTTCGTCGAAGCTTGGGCGCGCGGCGGCGTGAAGAAGAAGAAGAAGGAGGAGAGAGAGGAGCAGTGAGAAGGAGGAGAGCGAGGAGCAGTGAGAAGGAGGAGAGCGAGGAGTGGTGGGAAGGAGGAGCGTGCGTGCCCCCCTCTTTCCCCTACTTATAGCCTCGTAGGCTGCGAAGCCGAGGGGACGGTCGTGGGATTTACTGTGCCCACGGCCCCACGACCCCCACGTTCCACGACAAAGTTACTACGCGTAGTAACTCCACGGGAATCCCAACCATCCGTCGGGGCCACGGCGGATCCGCTCGGGCACCGAGGCGCGGTAGTGGCGGGCCCCGCCTATGGGCCTGTCCCATCGCACGCGTAGGCTGGCAGAATGGCCCAGCCACGTGTCATCGCATGACAGGCCTAGAACAGGCGGCGGCCCGGAGGCTTATCAAGCACGTTACTTGGATCTCGCCGCGAGGTTCGAAATATTGTGCGAGTCAGAGTTGGGCGAGTCTGACTCCTTCTAGCCGGCCCGGTGGAAGTCAACCAAGAGCCATGTGTTGAGCACCCGGAAAGAGAAAACTGCTGAGGCTTCTCGGCCGATCGTCCGTGGCGCCTCACCAGCTTCGGGGACTACTGTCGGAGTAATGGGCCACGGGTAGGCCAACCCAAGGCCCAGAACCTTTCAAGACATCGGGGCAGGCTGCGCCCCTCAAGACCCCAGGACGAAGAGCCGCCTTCGAGAAGTCGACGGCAAAATGGCCGAGTCCCAGGGACAACTTCCAAAGAAGCCAGCTTTCGGGAGTCGGCCTGCGACTCCAACAAACCCCATGACCTCATCAAGTGGGACGGGGCAAGGGAGTGGCTACAATGAAGCCTACTCCCACCCCTTACCAAGGGCAGGCATGGCTACAGTGCGCCGTACCCCGGAAGATCTCCATGCGGCATGGCACTGTTGCCATGCCGGCCCTGACATCAGCACCGCAGGACCGAATCCTGCACCCACGACGGTTTGTCTGTGTGGCCCAGAGGTAGCGGGTCCCACCAGTCAGTGAGACCCCAGGAGACGGCAAGAGGACCACCAGTCGGACCCGTCAAGAGTCGGCCCCGGGGAGTCGGCCGAGCCCTCCCCTGGGGCCCACGTGCCATTAATCAAGATGTGATGGAGAGTGGCAATAGTGATCGCCCGCCAGGTGGCGGGGCTGTCGCCACGACCTCATGATCAAGCCCGCGTCATCAGAAGCACAGCCACAGTAATCAGCAGCCGGCAAGACCCGCCCGCGGCGGACGCGGCCTGTCGGCTCCGTACCAGGCCAGTCGGCAGGGCCAACCAGTCGGCGGGCCCCAGCGATCGGCAGGGAAGACGGAGGCCAGAGGCGCTGACGCTGGGCCCGCGTCCAGCCGGCTTACCATTGTACCCCCGGGGGGTAGGCCTATATAAACCCCCCAGGGCACCCATGCAAAGGGTTGGAACCCATTAGCTCTAGGCCAGATCATATAGGAGGGAGAGAGCTAGCCTTGCCATCTCCTACCTCCAGGAAACAGCTCAAGGAGCAACCGTGTAAACACTTTGCCATAGTGATCATGCGGAGACCCCGCAGGGCAGCAGTAGGGGTATTATCTCCCCGGAGAGCCCTGAAGCTGGGTAAGATTCGCCGGCGTGCATGTCTTCGCCTCATCCCGTTTCCAGGCACCGGCGACGTTCTACTCGCCCCCGCCATGATAAGCCATCGTTTGGCATATGTCGCACCCAACCCCCGATAGGAACTTATCATTTCTGCACCAAATCAACTTGAAGACTCTGCTCAGCCTGAAGCCAATGTTGAAGATGAAGACAATGATCAGCAAGAGCAAAATCTTCGTCCAATTCATCCCTGTTTTTCAAATGAAGTACAAATTGAGAAGATAATTGATAGCATCAATGCACTTGGTCCACTCACTCGTTCAAGAGCAACTCAGCTAGAAAATTTCTGTGGGCACTTGCATTTCTCTCCTTATCTGGACCCGAGAAAGTTGTTGAAGCCTTCATGGAACATGAATGGATTCATGCTATGTGTCGGTGTCAAAACCGGCGGATCTCGGGTAGGGGGTCCTGAACTATGCGTCTAGGCCAGATGGTAACAGGAGACAGGGGACACTTTGTTTTACCTAGGTTCGGGCCCTCTCGATGGAGGTAAAACCCTACTCCTGCTTGATTAATATTGATGATATGGGTAGTACAAGAGTAGATCTACCACGAGATCAATGAGGCTAAACCCTAGAAGCTAGCCTATGGTATGATTGTGTATGGAGTTGATTGTCTATCGACTAGCCTGGCCTCGGTTTATATAATGCACCAGAGGCCTAGGATAACAAGAGTCCTAGCCGAATACACCGGTGGGGAGAAGTCCTTGTCTTGATCGCCAAGTCTTGTGGAATCTTCCTTGTATGCGGTAGCCGTCCGAACTGGCCCATGAGTATACGGCCACAGGGGTCCTCGGCCCAATCTAATAGATCGGGAGACGACGTGGTGAGTACCCCCTAGTCCAGGACACCGTCAGTAGCCCCCTGAACCGGTCTTCAAGTTAGGGACGCTCCTCGATTCTTCCGAACTGTTCTTCATCTTCAGTTGCCGGTCTTGAAAACTGATTCAACAAATCTTCTTTATCTTCGATCTTGAGGATCACCGAAATGCATTCGACGAGTTTACACGTCGGGTATCCGAGGAGCCCCTTTAAGTTTCCGGCCTTTATCAATGCCTTGTTTATTTTTATGCCACACCTCGGGTTTGAAGTTGTTCCCGGCAGGCAGGGTCCTCTTGCGTCCGAGCTCCAACGCCGGACTGCATTCGAGGTATCTTTTGCAGCCGAGCACCAATGCCGGACCGCTTCCCAGCTCTAGCGCCGGAATGTATCCGAGCTCCAACGCCGGACTATGTATCCGAGCTCTAACGCCGGACTGTATATCCGAGCTCCAACGCTGAAATATATCCAAGCTCCAACGCCAGATTGTGTCCAGGCTCCAATGCCGGACTATATCCGAGGTGTCATATCACCTTGGTTCAAAAAAGTTGAAGGAGTTTAGCCGAGCTTAATGCCGGAAATGCCCTCTATGGAGCCAGCCACAAGCGCCCGAGCTTTATGCCGGACTGCTTCCGAGGTGGTGCACCACCCCGACTATGGGCCGGTTTTTTGTCAATATTTTTATTGGTGCAATTTATTCTCTGCCGAGATATATAGCTAGTAGCCCTCAAGGTGTGTATCGGTCTAAAACCCGAGATGCACATGAAGGATGACATAAGACCGCTGATCCCAGTAGCCGCTGAGACTCAGGTTGATTTGCAAAATCGGCCTGAGGATCAAGTCCAAGCTCGGTAGAATACTTCGGATCACTAAAAGCGGCGTGCTCAGTCCTCGAGACTCAGGTTGGGTGCGGCCGACCAACCCGAGGATCAAAATCTCCTCGGAAACTATATTGCACATAAAATTTTCTGCATTGGACAAGCAATGCAGTAGCCCCCGAGACACTGGTCGGGTGGCAACACCAGATCAGGGGATCGATGTGCCCCTTTAATATTTGTAAATAATAAGCCCAAAACCCAGTAGCCCCCGAGCCTTAATGCGGGCACGGGTGGCCGAATTAAGGATCAATATCCATAGTAAAATCACAAATTATGTGTAATGACTCTATGTATCCAAGTACTTTACGTCATTAATGCTTGGATCCGCATTGTACAAAGCTTTGTTGACCGACCATCAGCTTCCACCTCCTTGGCCAGTAGCCGAGGAGTGTTTGTCCTACTTTATAAAGCCTTTATGAGGGCAAAGATTTATGACAAACAAGGTAATCTGGCCACACGGTTCCTTTCTTTGGGTTGTTATGCTAAGCATGATCATGAAACCTCAGCTCGAATGTAAGAGCAAAATATCGAGGATTTAGTTTGGGAGGCCAGTTAATAGCCCCCGGTAGTGTTCGGCGACAGTCGAGGTCAAGCCGTAAACACTTCGGCCAATGTTATGAATGGCCCGTCATAGTCATCGGATCGCTGACCAGTTTACGCTTATTGTGACAATCAGTTTTCGGCTTTCTCCACTAAGGTGCTTAACCATGTGAGCTGGAAGCACAATCGCAGTGGTTCTCCCTTTGCACGCCTAGCCGAACAAAATGGAACGTAGGAAGCAAGTGCAGGAGCCGGGCAACCCAACTATTGACCGAAGACACAATTCGAAACCGATGCATATATAGCAATATCTGAGAATGTTTTTGCCGAATCCCTAAAGGTGTCCGGCGTTGCATTGTGAGACTAATGCTGGAAAAGCACAAATAGTTTAAAAGTGCCAAAATGCTTGGAAAACCAAGAAACGTCAGTAAAAACATGACGTCCGAACAATATCAAGTGTTCGGTGCCAATCCGAAAATTGGTCTTAGAAAAAAAAGAGTGCTTTTGTCGTGCTTTAACATTACACATCCGATCTCAAGACTTCAAGCGGGTCAGCCTACGGCTGGCTATTGACCACACACTCACGTCGAAAAAGGAGCGATAGAAAAAGACTTTGCAACGATCAAGAAGAAAACACATTTACTATAAAATATCTCATATAAATTTAAGAGCTCCCAAGTGACTTGGGTGAAAGAATGATTGCATGTACCGAAGTACTTATATCATATCTATGTTCAACCGAACTTTAAACGCGTCTTAACCGACCGTCAGCTTCTCCCTCTTCGGTCAAGGACCAAAAAGTGTTATGTACTCCATCGGTCGAGAATAGCGACCGTGTTTCCAGTAACCAGGCAATCAGGCCATAAGGCTGTAACAGACAAAGCGCGCTCAGGGAACTTATGCTATATTATCGTGAAGTGTAAGAAGCATCTTCGAAGAAAATAGTACCCCCACTGATACCTTTCTTCGGTGCTCATTGTTATTATGAGACTTGTGCAATAGATTTTTTGTACTCATGGGTTCCATTGTGTGCCGACCATCATTGAATAACTATAAGAGCGCTAGCTTTCGGCTTCACCCAGTCTGAGGTCCGGCTCGGGCGACCCGATCGTGACAATCGCAGAGGTGCTCCCTTTACTCCCTAGCCGAACAATCGAGAACGTAGGGGTAAACACAGGAGCGAGGCAACCCAGCTTGCAAATCGCTTAAGTCAATGTGGTGCATATTGTGGCATAATACACGAACAAGGAACGAAGCCGTACAAGTATAATCATATGCAACAGGAAAAGCTTCATAAAGGAAGCCCCCAAGTAAATGGGGTATTTGAATTTATGCGTCACAAACAAAGTTTGGACAAAAAAAATTTACAAGCAACTTTTTTCCAAAAAAGTATAATGCTCGGTCGAACCGAACACAAGTTAGAAATTAAAGCTTTGAGCATGAAAGCGACTTAGCTGGTTAATGTGTTTGGTATTGATGACGCGGTCCGAGCTTGATGCGGGGCAAGGTTCCATCCCCCAAGCTAGTCCTGAGGTGGCGGGGCGGAGAGCTCGACACGCCGAAGTGGTGACATAACACGGTCAATGCAGACTGGCAGAATGACGCCGAAGTCCCCGGATCATTTTCCTGTGCACAAAAAATAGTGCAAACCGGAGATAATAGTAATAATGATAATTAAAAAAATGTTTCATAATAAATAATTTATGCAAAGTGAGTAATAAAAGAAATATGGCCTGGCGCCGAAGTCAATGTCGATGCAGGGCGTCGGCGTGATGTGGTAAAGGTGTGGCAAAGACTGAATTCGTAGGTCGGTCCGAGCTCCGGATGCGGCGTTCGCCGGACTATGTACGGAAATTGACCGAACCACCATGCGACTATCGTGAATGCGGCTACCATTTGATAGACCTGTGTACATGTGATGGACAAACCAGAGTAATAATTCCTTGGGAAAAATGAACCCAAATAAGCAAAAAATATTAGGGATTGATAGCACCTGATTTATTTGTTGTAGCAATCGGAAGAAAGGTGATTTCCAAAATTGGGACTCGATCCGCACACCCATTGCCTGATGGGCGATAAAACGATGGCATGGCAATGCTGATAAAGGTTGGCTCGCCGAGGCAAAGCCCTCGGCCCAGCTAACGTGACGGAGCTGGTCGGCTAGGGACGCCGAAGTGTCCGGAGTAGGTTGATGAAGAGATGGCGAAGCCCCCGGTCCAGCCGAGATGTCGAAGCCCCGATGTAAGCCGATGAGTCGAAGTAGGTCGGCGTGATGGACACCAGCTCGAAGAAGCGATAGTGCGGCCTTGTCGATGCAGGTCGTGACGTGGTCGATGCCGGCTTGATGAAGCAACCGTGCGGCGATGCCGGTATGCCCGCCCCATGTAATCCGTGGGGCGATGTTGGTGATGATTTATCCTTCACGATGCCGGACTCTTGTTCGGCTTGCCGAGATGATGATCCGAAGAAGTTGAGCTCGGCTCCACAAAGTGACGTCGTGTCTTAGCGCAAGTCGGCAGCCGTGGAGCAATATTGCCGGACTGGTTTGACACCAGCATGATGTTGAAGATCATGTTCAAAAAGATCTTACAGTTAGTGGGATGTGTTCGGGAACAAAACACAATACCCCATACAAAACTTCCTTCAAAAGGGATGTTCGAAATCCTGTTCATAAAAAAGATGAACTCAGGTCGGATTCGTTTTCGCGCAGAAAATAGATCCGGAAAGTGATGCACTAATCGGAAGGTTCCCGGAGTTTGGACGGTCGGATCGAGCCAAAATTTCGAGAGGTGGTAGATATAGGAATTCCGTAGCCAATCAACGGTTGGATCTTCCAAAGGACGTCCGAGCTAGAAGCTGAACACCACGCCCTAAACTCATCCAAATTCCCGTCCAGATTTGACAGGGCTCCGGTATATCGTGGATTGCCAGAGATTCCTCCATCGGAACTCGACGAAATTTTCCAGGGTTGTTGTAGACTCAATTCCGCACAATTCCACCAAAGCGATCGTCAAAGCGATACTCGAGGAGGTGGTGGTGGCAGATACGAGTTTGCTGTCCAAAAAAGCAGCACGGTCGCTTGAGGGAAATGTTGACGTTGAGCCCCCGAGCTCCATAGATGATTCCTCCGTGATCTTGATAGAGATCGGAGTTGATGTTTGATGAAGGCCCTCGTCCGGACATGGTGATCTGAACACAGGGCGCAATTCTTGGTCGAACCAAGGTGACCAGTCGAGCTGGTGACGAAGATGTCGAAGTCGCAGTTGATCTGCAGGCGAGCCATCGATCCTTTTGTCGATCACACAGCGGAACTCTCAATGAAAGCACCAATGTCGGTGTCAAAACCGGCGGATCTCGGGTAGGGGGTCCCGAACTGTGCGTCTAGGCCGGATGGTAACAGGAGACAGGGGACACTTTGTTTTACCCAGGTTCGGGCCCTCTCGATGGAGGTAAAACCCTACTCCTGCTTGATTAATATTGATGATATGGGTAGTACAAGAGTCCTACCCGAGATCCGCTGGTTTTGACACCGACACTATGCAAGAAGAGCATCAACAGTTCAAGATGAACAATGTCTGGGAATTGGTCAAGCATCCTGACCCACAGAAGCATAATATCGTTGGCACCAAATGGATCTATCACAAAAAGCAAGATGAGCATGGTCAAGTTGTCAGAAACAAGAATCGTCTTGTTGCTCAAGGATACACTCAAGTTGAAGGGATTGACTTCAATGAAACATTTGCTCCGGTGGCTAGGCTTGAAGACATTCACATTCTGCTAACCTATGCCAACCATCACAACATCCTCCTGTATCAAATGGATGTGAAGAGTGCCTTTCTCAATGGAAAGATTGAAGAAGAAGTGTATGTTGCACAACCACCTCGCTTTGAAGATCCAAAACATCCTGATATGGTTTACAAGCTCAACAAGGCACTGTATGGCCTCAAACAAGCCCCTCGTGCTTGGTATGACACTCTCAAAGACTTCTTGAAGAACAAAGGCATCAAACTTGGTTCCCTGGATTCCACTCTCTTCACGAAGACATACGATGGTGAACTATTTGTGTGCCAGATCTATGTGGACGACATTATCTTTGGATGCACTGACAAAAGATACAATGATGAGTTTGGACACATGATGCAAGAGCAATATCATATCTCCATGATGGGTGACCGGAAGTTCTTCCTTGGTCTTCAAATCCGTCAGCAAAGCAACATCATCTTCATATCTCAAGAGAAATACCTCAAAGATTGCCTGAAGAAGTTTGGAATGCAAGACCGCAAGGGATACACGATGCCAATGCCAACCAAAAGTCATCTTGGCCTCGACGACAATGGTAAAGAGTTTGATCAAAAGGTATACTGCTCCATGATTTGTTCTTTACTCTATTTATGTGCATCTAGGCCAGATATCATGCTTAGCGTTTGCATGTGTGTCCGATTCCAAGCGGCACCAAAGGAGTCGCATCACCTAGCTATGAAGCGAATTCTTTGATATTTGGCTTACACCACAACACTAGGATTATGGTATCCAAAGGGCTCAGAGTTTGATCTAGTTGGATTCTCATATGCTGATTATGCTGGCGACAAGGTTGATCGCAATTCTACATCAGGCACATGTCACTTTCTTGGACGATCTCTTGTCTGTTGGTCTTCAAAGAAGCAGACCTATGTGTCTCTCTCCACTGCTGAATCTGAATACATTGTTGCTGGATCTTGTTGCGCTTAGCTTCTACGGATGAAGCAAACACTCAAGGACTATGAAATCCAACTGAAGTAAGTACCACTCTACTGCGACAATGGAAGTGCCATCAAGATTGCCAACAACCCAGTTCAGAACTCGAAGACAAAGCACATTGAAATTCATCATCACTTTCCCAGAGACCATGTCATGAAGGAAGATATTGAGATCATTCACGTCAGCATTGAAGAGCAATTGGCAGATATCTTCACAAAGCCCTTGGATGAGAAAATGTTTTGCAAGTTGCGGTGTGGGCTAAATATCTTATAATCCTCGAATGTGCTGTAATTGGACACACATCCTAACGCTTATGCATGTGATGAATTAGATGTGCAACACACGAAGTAACGCATATCTTCAAACAATGAAGACATCCACTCTAAGTGTGAATACATAAATGCGGAATTTGACTTCGGAGCACGACGATAATTGTGCGCCGTGTCTGGGTCTAATACTTCCTATACGGTGGGTAACGCCGCCACCCAACTCTTGTTTGAAGTGTTTTTATTGACGTCACATTTGCATAGTCTTCGCATTTGGTTTGTCTTCAACACCGATTTGATGTCATGTTTATCTTCACAGTGTTGATTTGGTCTCATACTGATATATACACATTTGTGTTCTGTCCTCTACAGCATTCACTTATAGCTATGTCTTCTTGTTTGAATCTTTTGATCTAAGTGAATGTGATCGGACCCTAACCCCCTCTATGCTTCTACCTCTGATTCTATCTATCCAAATCATATGCATTCTATTGAAACTGTCGATTGTCTTCTCTGAGTCCTTGTCAGCAGAAGACATAGAGATAAAAAAATTGAATCTGTTTTAATGCTATATCCTTATTGCCTGAAACCCGGAGAAGGCGGAACGACCACCCAACAATCCAGGCCTGCATGGGAACATGGAACAACTTCCAATGTGCTGCATGCATGCCACATGCCTTTCAGATGTGAACCGCCAGGAGCACCTGCGTCATAATGATGTGCCGTCCCTGTCCTTATAAATACACACCTCTCTGTAGTCATTATCTCTTCTTCCACCTCCTCTCCTCGCACCAAAACCCTAGTGCCTCCGCTAGCTCGTGACGATGCCGGAGACGAAGCGCTTAGCTGCCGCGACATCTTCGATGCCGTCCTCACGCCGGCCGCATACCTCGTCCTCTCCGCCGCCGCCATAGGTGTCTTCCGCCGCCAAGTTAGGGCACGGGAGATTGAACTCCTCGGCCTGCCTCTCAACTTCGTCTAGCAGTTCTTCGTGTGGTAATTAAATCTTACTTTTACTGCCCTTTTTGATTGGTCAGATCCATCCGCTTCAACCAGAAGTGGTTTCTAAGCTTGCAAATCTGGATCTATCTTGTTTTGCATCTCATATCATGCCAAGTGTACTCACTTATGCTTCACTACTAGTTAGATTCCTCACTTGTACTTATTCTTGGATTCGTACAAATCTGGAACCAACTCTCATCAAATAAGTGAATGTCTTTGCACTATGAGGTCAATGTCTTCAAACTGATTTATCTTCAAAATCTTCTAAGAATGCATATGACCTCTTCCCTTTCCCTCGCACCTCTAATGCTGTTATAGGTACATGTCCATGGGAGAATCCCTTGGTTCTCATAGTCTGCATTCGTTTGCAGAATTCTTACAACGACACAACAATTCCCTGAAGCTAGTTCCTATTTGACCAGCAGACGGAAGACATTCATAGTCTTGAAGCCTTTCAGCTTGAATACTATGGCCATTGAGAAGTCGGCTAGAAAGGGCGGCAGGCAGCGCCGTGGGGATACAGCCAAGGACCTGCCACTAGATCTCTTTGAAATGTACAAGTCAGATCCTGAAGAAACCTATGGTGAGCGCAAGACCCGAATCCAATGGATTCGAAGATACTGGGCCGAAGAATGGTTCAAGTACAGATTTGTGGCTGCTGAATACACTGAAAATAACGCTATCAAGCGTCCATGGGGAGATATTTTGTACCGAAATCTACAGCCCAAGTCCAAGCCTGAAGCTATTGCTCAAGGCTTCTATCCTTGCATGGTCAAAGGACCACAGCCTGAAAATGCAGACCCATCTAGTTTGCGATGGTGTCGTGACGACAATCTCTTCAAGCGCAACTTTTAGTTTGCCAAAGAGTCTGCCAAGAAGAACAAGAAGCAGTTTGGCCTCGACTTCAACCCTGGTCCATCTGCTCCAAGGGATGATGGCACACATGATGCCAATCCCAATGAAATCGGCCCCTTCTACAACCTCGAAGGCCTCATCACTCATATTGCTATACAGGGGGCTACGGTGGACCACCCAGCTAACGACGCAGATTCTGAAGATGCACTAGCCCCACCAAAGCAGAAGCAGAAGAAATCAAAGGCTTCAAAGCCCTCTACTGCACCGAAAGTTTCGCGTGTGAAGCCATTGGCCATTGCACCTCCTGAACCCAGTGTGCAATCTGAAGATCTTTCTCGTGTCTCCAAGAAGAAGGAGAAGCCCAAGAAGAAGCCCATGAAGATTTCTGGGCATGAATTAACTCCAGCTGTTGTTCTGAGGAACAAAGATGAAACCATTGATCTGTGAAGCAACGAAGGCTTTGGCGATGATGCTCTTGAGCTTCTAATCAAGAGCAAGCAAGAGGCGGAGATCTTCAATGATCTGCCCCTCTTTGATGTGGATATTTTGAACAACTTCATTGATGAGTGGTTCAACGACCAGAGCATAAGCATCGATGATCTTCAGCTGCCAGTGGACATCATCGTCACCTTCCACGGAGCCATTGCAAATGAGTTGGCCTTGGCTCAGAAGATCGTGGAGCTGAAGAACAAAATTGATTTTGAGAAGGCACAGTTCAAGAAACACATGGCAAAGCTTAGCGTGGCTGATGTTCAAAGCTTCAAGCAGATGCTGCATAACCTCAAGGAGCAGTTTCACAAGAAATGCGAGGAAGCCAAAGGCTCAAGAGAGCGGATGAAATACTTCGCAGAGAAATGTGTTCAAGCACACAATGAGGCTGAAAAGCGCGAGGCACTGGGGCGTCCTGGCATAGATCCTATAATGGCTGCCAAACAGAAGACGAAGTCTGCTGCGGCACACATTGAAGCACCAAGGCAGAAAGTTGATTCCAGGAAGCGCAAGCACAAGGATGCCTCTGATGGTGCTCCATCAACCAAGAAGCCAAAGACAAAGTCTTCGTGGAAAGAGTGTGCTGCTGCCACAGAGCCACTTGTTGTTGAGCCCATCTCAGTTGCACATCCTGCCTCCTCCGACCAAGAGCGTCAACTTGTAGTTCTCGAGCCTGCTACCACAGAGGCTCCTGAAGACAAAGAAGTACCAGCTGTTGACCCCATCATAGCTGAAGACATTGATTGTGAAGACAATGTAGAAGATGATGAAGTCCTTCCTCAGATTGAGCACCAACCGGTATCATCGCCTGTTCTCACGAACAGTGAACTCATTAGCATTGGTCGTCCTTTGACGCCAATTGCTCAGGATGCTTCGTGGGCTGATCAAGCCCGCGTCATCAGAAGCACGGCCATAGTAATCAGCAGCCGGCAAGACCCGCCCGTGGCGGACGCGGTCTGTTGGCTCCGTACCAGGCCAGTCAGCAGGGCCCACCAGTCGGCGGCCCCAGCGGTGGGCAGGGAAGACGGAGGCCAGAGGCGCTGACAGCTGGGCCCTCGTCCAGCCGGATTACCATTGTACCCCCGGGGGGTAGGCCTATATAAACCCCCCAGGGCACCCATGCAAAGGGTTGGAACCCCTTAGCTCTAGGCCAGATCATATAGGAGGGAGAGAGCTAGCCTTGCCCTCTCCTACCTCCAGGAAACAGCTCAAGCAGCAACCATGTAAACACTTTGCCATAGTGATCATGCGGAGACCGCCAAGAGCAGTAGTAGGGGTATTATCTCCTCGGAGAGCCCTGAAGCTGGGTAAGATTCACCGGCGTGCATGTCTTCGCCTCATCCCGTTTCCAGGCACCGGCGATGTTCTACTCGCCCCCACCATGATAAGACATCCTTTGGCATATGTCACACCCAACCCCCGACAATTGGCGCCCACCGTGGGGCCTGGTGCACCGCCGTCCGGAGACCTATTCTGGACGGGAACCCTTTTCCTCTCTGGCGAGCGCAGCCAGCCAAGCACGCCAGACGGGGTTTGCGCCGACGCGCTGCGAGGCATTGAGATCGCCTGCGCGGCCAGCTGTCTGGCCGAACTTTTCGGCGAGGTTCGCCTCTCCGACGAACCTGCATCCAACGCAGGCACGGGCGGCTCCGAGAGCCTCCTCGCGGGCCTCCTCGATCAACTCCACGTTTCTGGCGAGCCTGCCGTAGACTTAGAGTCTGTAAGCTCCACCAACCTGATGCTGGTCGAGTCGGACACCGCGTCACTCGATGCGTTCCCCACCAATGTGGTGGTCTACGACGAACCTCTCACTCGCGCGGAGAGCGACGGAAGCACCGTCACTGAGGTGCTCGTCATTAGTCATGACGAGCTCCCCGGCGGAGGAGCGCACGACTCACTCGGCGCGGCGCTACAAGATCTAACCGCGCCCATTCCGGAAGATGCTGACGCAGAGACGTTGGAGGCGCGCCGCCTTCAGCTCGTTGAAGGCGCGAAGAAGCTGGCCAGCATGAGATGCTTGTTAGAAGCCTACCAGCGGGAGATGGATCGCGCTGTCGGCGGCTCGCCAGCCCCAGCGGGGCCCAGCCCGCCTTGGCGCGGTCCAGCAGCGTGGCGTAGCCATCGCCAACCTGTTTGGGGCAAGCCACCCTGTGTACGCTACAGCAGCGGAGAACATCCGAGCCGCCCAGGCAGCGGCGGATGAGCTGGACAATTTCGAGGGCGAAGAACGCCGCCTCATGATGGAGCGAGTCCAACGGCTCCTCGACGCGGCCGCCGCGCAGAACGAGGCCAGCAACCGCACGGAGGCGCCGCAGCGGCAAAACGACGACCTTCGCCGAGATCAAGGCACGACGTCTCGGACGCCAACTGGCGGTGCCCGAGGAAGAAGAGACAAGGATCCGGCTGTCAGCCACAGTCAGACTCGCATTACCATAGAGCGCGACCGAGACGGCCGCCCGAGAGCAGTGGGACGACTGCCCCGCCACCTGTTGACCATCCAACTCTCGGCGACCACCTTGGCCGCCGAGAGGGAGTTGGAGAGAATGACGCCCACCACCGGATCGACCGACTTCACCGATCCCTAGCACTGGAAGAAGAAGACGAGCTAGGTCCACCTTGTTTCGGGCCCCGCATTCGGGACGAGCCCTTTCCCAGAGGGTTCACGCTCCCAAGAGACACGCCCAAGTATACCGGCTCCGTGAAGCCGGAAGACTGGCTAGTCGACTACTCCACGGCTGTCAGCATAGCAAACGGCAACAAGCGTGTCGCCGTGAAGTATGTTCCGCTCATGCTCCAGGGCACGGCCCGGACATGGCTGAACAGCCTGAAGCCCCGCAGCATCAACAGCTGGGTCGACTTCACCGAAGCGTTCGTCCGCAACTTCACCAGCACGTAGAAGCGTCCTCCCAAGCCTCGTCAGCTCTCCTTGTGCGTGCAAGGGCCCGATGAGTCTACTCGCGATTACCTCACGCGTTGGGCCGAGCTTCGGAACTCCCGCGAGGGCGTGCACGAGGTGCAGGCCATCGAGTACTTCACAGCCGGGTGCAAAGAAGGCACCCTCCTCAAGCACAAGATCCTCTATGACGAGCTAGAAACCCTCGATGAGCTGCTGATCATAGTGGACAAGTACGCCACGGCCGACTCCTCCATGAAGGCGGAGATTCAAATCAGCACAACTCGCAAAGTGGCCCCTCAAGCTCCAAGAACTCCAGCGGGAGACACCAACCGACGACAACAGCAGGGCGACCACAAGCGCAAGGCCCCGCAGCCAGCTTCCAGCAGCCGGCAGGTTGCGATCGTTGAAGGCCAGCAGCCGGATGGGCAGCCTTCGCCCAAGCGATAGAAAGGCGGCAAGCCAAACTAGTTGCCGGCCTTCTCCTATGAGCAGACCCTGGATGGACCTTGCAAGTTCCATAGCGGCGCCAAGCCATCGAATCACACCACCCGGAAGTGCCATTGGCTCGCCAGGGTCACCAAGGGAGACGGCCTCCTGCCACCCCCGCCTGCTGGGCAGCCGCCTCCGCCTCCGCCCCAGCAGCCGGCGGTCAGGCCAGTCGGCGCAGTACAAGACGAATACCCTGAAGAACACGGAGCCTACGTGGTGTTTACCAGTATGGCTGATGATCGACGCAGCAGGCGGCTGCAGCGACAAGAAGTGAATGCAGTAGCATCAGAGACGCCAGAGTTCATGCACTGGTCCGAGAAGCCCATCAGCTGGAGCAGGGCTGACCACCCAGAGGTGATGCCAAGTTCGGGCTCCTATGCCTTGGTCCTGTACGCCACCGTTGCTACAGATAGAGGAGCCGCGCGTTTCTCGCGAGTTCTGATAGACGGAGGCAGCAACATCAATATCCTATACAAGGACACCATGGAGAAGTTAGGAATCAAGCAAAGACAGCTTCAGAACAGCCGGACTGTGTTCCACAGCATTGTTCCTGGGCTTTCCTGCTCACCAATCGGCAAGATCCTGATGGATGTCCTCTTTGGAGACAAAGATCACTTCCATTGATAGTCTGTTTGGTTTGAGGTGGTGGACCACGAGAGCCCATACCACGCGCTACTCGGCCGACCCGCCTTGGCCAAGTTCATGGCGATCCCCCACTATGCCTACCTCAAGATGAAGATGCCCAGTTCCAGGGGAATTCTGACTGTGGCCGGCGACTACCGGAAGTCGTCTGCCTGCGCGGCTGAGAGCAGTCGGCTGGCCGAGTCCCTGGTACTCGCGGCCGAGAAGCGGCTCCTTGAGCGAGTTGTGGTGATGGCCGGCAAGGAGCCAAAGGTATCACCCAACCCGAAGGAGTCGGAGGCTGAAGGTTCGTTCGAACTGGCCAAAGAGACAAAGAAGATACCCTTGGATCCGGAGCACCCAGAGAGGTACGCTGTCGTGGGTGCAAACCTCGACATCAAAAAGGAGGGCGAGCTCGTCGATTTCCTCCGTGAGAATCGGGACATCTTCGCATGGTCCCCCAAAGACATGCGAGGTGTACCGATGGAATTCGCCGAGCACAAGTTACATGTCCGATCTGATGCAAAGCCGGTCAGGCAGCCCCTGCGCCGCCTATCAGAAGAGAAGAGAAGAGTTGTCGGAGAAGAGATAGCCCGACTCCTAGCAGCCGGCTTCATTATGGAAGTGTTCTTTCTAGAATGGCTAGCAAATCCGGTCCTGGTACTGAAGAAGAACAAGCAGTGGCGAATGTGTATTGACTACACGAGCCTCAACAAGGCCTGCCCCAAGGACCCATTTGGTCAACCAAGAATCGACCAGGTGATAGACTCCACAGCCGGATGCGAGCTGTTGAGTTTTTTGGATGCATACTCAGGATATCACCAGATCAAGCTGAACCCGGCTGACAGACTGAAGACCACCTTCATCACGCCATTTGGAGCCTTCTGGTACCTCACCATGACGTTCGTCTTAAGGAATGCCAGCGCCACCTTTCAGCGTTGCATGCAGAAGTGCCTCCTCAAGCAGCTCGGCAGGAACACCCATGTCTACATGGACGACGTGGTGGTGAAGACGGAAAAGCGTCAAACACTGCTGGAAGACCTCAAGGAGACCTTT